>NW_026048462.1:1202090-1502613 GCF_023864345.2 Schistocerca serialis cubense
TGACGTAAGCGAAATAGGCCTATAATTATTCGCATCTGATTTATGACCCTTCTTGAAAATGGGAACGACCTGCGCTTTCTTCCAGTCGCTAGGTACTTTACGTTCTTCCAGCGATCTACGATAAATTGCTGATAGAAAGGGGGCAAGTTCTTTAGCATAATCACTGTAGAATCTTAAGGGTATCTCGTCTGGTCCGGATGCTTTTCCGCTACTAAGTGATAGCAGTTGTTTTTCAATTCCGATATCGTTTATTTCAATATTTTCCATTTTGGCGTCCGTGCGACGGCTGAAGTCAGGGACCGTGTTACGATTTTCCGCAGTGAAACAGTTTCGGAACACTGAATTCAGTATTTCTGCCTTTCTTCGGTCGTCCTCTGTTTCGGTTCCATCGTGGTCAACGAGTGACTGAATAGGGGATTTAGATCCGCTTACCGATTTTACGTATGACCAAAACTTTTTAGGGTTCTTGTTTAGATTGTTTGCCAATGTTTTATGTTCGAATTCGTTGAATGCTTCTCTCATTGATCTCTTTACGCTCTTTTTCGCTTCGTTCAGCTTTTCCTTATCAGCTATGATTTGACTACTCTTAAACCTATGATGAAGCTTTCTTTGCGTAGTACCTTTCGTACATGATTGTTATACCACGGTGGATCTTTCCCCTCGCTTTGGACCTTAGTCGGTACGAACTTATCTAAGGCGTACTTCTAAATTGACTAACGTATCAAATGAAACGACCTGATTTTCTTTTGAGATAAGAGTATCTCCTTTCCGATGCACTACTCCTTCTTTACTGCATCTCTCGCTCCCTCACACTGACGAATTAACACAGTAATTGCGTCGCTATGAAATACAATGTGTTGTATGTCTTCTCCTACAAAATCGAGTAATGTTTTTATGGAAACGACGGGATTTTCTTTTGGGATTCGAGTAACTCCTTTCCGATGCACTATTCCTTCTTTACTGCATCCTTCGCTCCCTCACATTGACGAATAATCACAAAAATTGCGTCGCTATGAAATACTATGGGTTCAATGACTTTCCCTTCTAAATCGAGTTACGTTTCTATAACAACGAGAGGAATTTCTTTTGTGGTACGAGTAACTCCTTTCCGATGCACTATTCCTTCTTTACTGCAACCCTCGCTCCCTCACATTGACGAATTATTACAGAAATAGGGTCGCCATGAAATAGTATGAGTTCTATGACTTCTCATTCTAATTCGAGTAACGGTTCTATGGAAACCACAGGATTTTCTTTTGGGATTCGAGTATCTCCTTACGGATGCTCTATTCCTTCTTTTCTGCATCCCTCGCTTCCTCACTTCGACAAATTAACACAGACATTGCGTCGCTATGAAATACTATGGGTTCTACGACTTCTCCTTCTAAATCGAGTAACGTTTCTATGTAAATGACAGGATTTTCTTTTGGGATACGACCATCTCCGTTCCGATGCACTATTCCTTGTTTACTGCATCCCTCGCTCCCTCACATTGACGAATTAACAAAGGAATTGCGTCGCCATGAAATACACTCCTGGAAATTGAAATAAGAACACCGTGAATTCATTGTCCCAGGAAGGGGAAACTTTATTGACACATTCCTGGGGTCAGATACATCACATGATCACACTGACAGAACCACAGGCACATAGACACAGGCAACAGAGCATGCACAATGTCGGCACTAGTACAGTGTATATCCACCTTTCGCAGCAATGCAGGCTGCTATTCTCCCATGGAGACGATCGTAGAGATGCTGGATGTAGTCCTGTGGAACGGCTTGCCATGCCATTTAAACCTGGCGCCTCAGTTGGACCAGCGTTCGTGCTGGACGTGCAGACCGCGTGAGACGACGCTTCATCCAGTCCCAAACATGCTCAATGGGGGACAGATCCGGAAATCTTGCTGGCCAGGGTAGTTGACTTACACCTTCTAGAGCACGTTGGGTGGCACGGGATACATGCGGACGTGCATTGTCCTGTTGGAACTGCAAGTTCCCTTGCCGGTCTAGGAATGGTAGAACGATGGGTTCGATGACGGTTTGGATGTACCGTGCACTATTCAGTGTCCCCTCGACGATCACCAGTGATGTACGGCCAGTGTAGGAGATCGCTCCCCACACCATGATACCGGGTGTTGGCCCTGTGTGCCTCGGTCGTATGCAGTCCTGATTGTGGCGCTTACCTGCACGGCGCCAAACACGCATACGACCATCATTGGCACCAAGGCAGAAGCGACTCTCATCGCTGAAGACGACACGTCTCCATTCGTCCCTCCATTCACGCCTGTCGCGACACCACTGGAGGCGGGCTGCACGATGTTGGGGCGTGAGCGGAAGACGGCCTAACGGTGTGCGGGACCGTAGCCCAGCTTCATGGAGACGGTTGCGAATGGTCCTCGCCGATACCCCAGGAGCAACAGTGTCCCTAATTTGCAGAGAGGTGGCGGTGCGGTTCCCTAAGGCACTGCGTAGGATCCTACGGTCTTGGCGTGCATCCGTGCGTCGCTGCGGTCCGGTCCCAGGTCGACATTCACGTGCACCTTCCGCCGACCACTGGCGACAACATCGATGTACTGTGGAGACCTCACGCCCCACGTGTTGAGCAATTCGGCGGTACGTCCACCCGGCCTTCCGCATGCCCACTATACGCCCTCGCTCAAAGTCCGTCAACTGCACATACGGTTCACGTCCACGCTGTCGCGGCATGCTACCAGTGTTAAAGACTGCGATGGAGCACCGTATGCCACGGCAAACTGGCTGACACTGACGGCGGCGGTGCACAAATGCTGCGCAGCTAGCGCCATTCGACGGCCATCACAGCGGTTCCTGGTGTGTCCGCTGTGCCGTGCGTGTGATCATTGCTTGTACAGCCCTCTCGCAGTGTCCGGCGCAAGTATGGTGGGTCTGACACACCGGTGTCAATGTGTTCTTTTTTCCATTTCCAGGAGTCTATTATGGGTTCTATGACATATACTTCTAAATTGACTAACGTATCGAATGAAACGACCTGATTTTCTTTTGAGATACGAGTATCTCCTTTCCGATTCACTACTCCTTGTTTACTGCAACTCTCGCTCCCTCACACTGACGAATTAACACAGAAATAGCGTCGCTATGAAATACAATGGTTTGTATGTGTTCTCCTACAAATTTGAGTAATGTTTTTATGGAAACGACGGAATTTTCTTTTGGGATTCGAGTAACTCCATTCCGATGCACTATTCCTTCTTTACTGCATCCTTCGCTCCCTCACATTGACGAATAAACACAAAAATTGCGTCGCTATGAAACACTATGGGTTCAATGATTTCTCCTTCTAAAACGAGTTACGTTTCTATAAAAACGAGAGGATTTTCTTTTGTGGTACGAGTATCTCCTTTCCGATGCACTATTCCTTCTTTACTGCATCCCTCGCTCCCTCACATTGACGAATTAACACAGAAATTGCGTCGTAATGAAATACTATGGGTTCTATGACTTCTCCTTCTAAATCGAGTATTGTTTCAATGGAAACGACAGGATTTTCTTTTGGAATACGAGAGTATCTTTTCCGAAGCACTATTCCTTCTTTACTGCATCCCCTGCTCCCTCACATTGACGAATTAACATAGACATTGCGTCGCTATGAATTACTATGGGTTCTATGACTTCAGTTGCCAAATCGAGTAACGTTTCTATGGAAACGATAGGATTTTCTTTTGGGATACGACTATCTCCTTTCCGATGCACTATTCCTTCTCTACAGCATGCCTCGCTCTCTCACATTGACGAATTAACACAGAAATTGCTTCGCTATGAAATAGTATGGGTTCTATGACTGCTCCTTCTAAATCGAGTATCGTTTCTATGGAAACGACAGGATTTTCTTTTGGGATACGAGTATCTCCATTCCGACGCACTATTCCTTCTTTACTGCATCCCCCGCTCCCTCTCATTGACGAATTAACACAGAAATTGATCGCTATGAACTACTATGAGTTTCATGACTTCTCCTTCTAAATCGAGTAACGTTTCTATGCAAACGACAGCATTTTCTTTTGGGATACGAGTGTTCCCTTTAAGATGCACTATCCGATCTTTACTGCAGCCCCCGCTCCCTCACATTGACGAATTAACACAGAAATTGCTTTGCTATGAAATACTATGGAATCTATGACATTTCTCTCCAACTCGAGTAACGTTTCTATGGAAACGTCAGGATTTTCTTTTGGGATACGACTCTCTCTTTTCCGATGCACCATTCCTTCTTTACTGCATCCTTCGCTACCACACATTGACGAATTAACACAGAAATTCCGTCGGTATGATATACTATGGGTTCTATGACATCCCCTCATAAATCGAGTAACTTTTCCATGGGAACGACAGGATTTTCTTTTGGGATACGAATATCTCCTTTCTTATACCCTATGCCTTCTTTTCTGCATACCACGCTCCCTCACATTGCGAATTAACACAGAAAATGCGTCGCTGTTAAATACTATGAGCTCTATGACTCCTCCTTCTAAATCGAGTAACGTTTCTATGAAAACGGCTGGATTTTCTTTTAGGATACGAGTAACTCCTTTCCCGATGCACTATTCCCTCTTTACTCCATCCCCCGCTACCTCTTATTAACGAATTAACCCAGAAATTGCGTCGCTATGACATACTATGGTTTCTAAGACTACTCCTCCTAAATCGAGTAACGTGTCTATGGAAAGGACTGGACTTTCTTTTGGGATACGACGATCTCCTTTCCGATGCACTATTCCTTCTTTACTGCATCCCTCGGTCCCTCACATTGACGAATGTACACCGAAATAGCGTCGCTATGATATACTATGAGTTCTATGACTTCTCCATCAACATCGAGTAACATTTCTATGGAAACTACAGGATTTTCTTTTGGGATACGACTATCCGCTTTCCGATGTATTATTCCTTCTTAACTGCATCCCTCCCTTCCTCACATTGGCGAATTAACACAGAAATTGAGTCGCTATGGAAAACTATCAGTTCTATGACTTCTCCTTCAAAATCGTGAAATGTTTCTATGGAAACGATAGGATTTTCTTTTGGGTAACCAATTTCTATTTTCCGGTGCACTATTCGTTCTTTACTGCATCCCTCGCTCTCTCTCATTGACGAATTAACACAGAAATTGCGTCGCTATGAAACACTATGGGTTCCAAGACGTCTTCTCCTAAGTCGAGTAACTTTTCTATGGAAACGACAGGATTTTCTTTTCGGATACGCCTATCTCCTTTCCGATGCAAAATTGCGTATTTACTGCATCACTCGCTCATCAAATTGACAAATTAACACAGAAATTGTGTCGCTATGAAATTCTATGCGTTCTACGACTTCTCCCTCTAAATCGAGTAACGTTTCTATGGAAACGACAGGACTTTTTTTGGGTTACGAGTATCTCCTTCCCGATGCACTACTCATTTTTTACTGAATCCCTCGCTCCCTCACATTGACGAATCAACACAGAAGTTGCGTCGCTATGAAATACTATGGGTTCTATGACATCTCCTTCTAAATCGAGTAACGTTATATGGGAAGGACTGGATTTTCTTTTTGGTTACGACTATCTCCTATCCGATGCACAATTCCATTTTTACTGCTTCCCTCGCTCCCACACATTGACGAATTAATACAGAAATTTGCGTCGCTATGGAATTCTATGGGTTCTATGACTTCTCCTTCAAAATCGATTAACGTTTCTATGGAAACGATAGGATTTTCTATTGGGATACGAATATCTACTTTCCGATTCACTATTCGTTCTATACTGCATCCCTCGCTCCCTCACATTGACGAATTAACACAGAAATTGCGTTGCTATGAAATACTATAGGCGATATGACATCTCCTTCCTACTCGAGTGACGTTTCTATGGAAACGACATGATATTCTTTTGGGATACGACTATCTCCTTTCCGAAGCACTATTCCTTCTTTACTGAATTTCTCGCTCCCTCACATTGACGAATTAACACAGACTTTCCGTCGCTATGAAATACTATGGGTCCTATGACTTTTCCTTCTAAATCGAGTAACGTTTCTATGGAAACGACAGGATTTTCTTTTGGGATACGACTATCTCCATTCCAATGCACTATTCCTCCTTTACTGCATCCCTCGCTCCTTCACATTGACGAATTAAGACACAAATTGCGTCGCTATGAGATACTATGGGTTCTATGACTTCTACTTCAAAATCGAGTAACGTTTCTATGGAAACGACAGGATTTTCTTTTGGGATACGAGTATCTCCTTTCCGATGCACTATTCCTTCCTTACTGCGTCCCTCGCTCTCTCACATTGACGAAATAACACAGAAATTCCGTCGCTATGAAATTCTATTTGTTCTATGACTTTTCCTTCTAAATAGAGTAACGTTTCTGTGGAAACGACAGGATTCTCTTTTGGGATCCGAGTATCTCCTTCCAATTTCACTATTCCTTTTTTACTGCATCCCTCGCTCCCACACAGTGACGAATTAACACAGAAGTTGCGTCGCTATGGAATTCTATGGGTTCCATGACATCTCATTCTAAATCGATTAACGTTTCTATGGAAACGACAGGATTTTCTTTTGGGATACGAATATCTTCTTTCCGATGCACTATTCGTTCTTTACTGCATCCCTCGCTCCCACACATTGGCGAATTGACACAGAAATTGCGTTGCTATGAAATACTTTGGGTTCTATGAAATCTCCTTCCTACTCGAGTAACGTTCTATGGAAACGACAGGATTTTCTTTTGGGATACGAGAATCTCCTTTCCGATGCACTATTCCTTCTTTATTGCACCCATTGCTCCGTCATATTGACGAAGTATCACGGAAATTGGGTCGCTATGAAATACTATGGGTTCTATGACTTCTCCTTCAAAATCGAGTAACGCTTCTATGGAAACGACAGGTTTTTCTTTTGGGATACGAGTATCTCCTTTCCGATGCACTTTTCCTTCTTAATTGCATACCACGCTACCTCACATTGACGAATTAACACAGAAATGCGTTGCTATGAAATACTATTGGTTCTATGACATCTCCTTCTAAGTCGAGAAACGTTTCAATGGAAGCGACAGGATTTTCTTTTGCGATACGAGTATCTCCTTTCCGATGCACTTTTCCTTCTTAATTGCATACCACGCTACCTCACATTGACGAATTAACACAGAAATTGCGTTGCTATGAAATACTATTGGTTCTATGACATCTCCTTCTAAGTCGAGAAACGTTTCAATGGAAGCGACAGGATTTTCTTTTGCGAACGAGTATCTCCTTCCCGATGCACTATTCCTCTATTACTGCATCCCTCGCTCCCTCACACTGACGAATTAACACAGAAGTTCCGTTGCTATGAAATATTATGGGTTCTATGACATCTCCTTCTAAAACGAGTTACGTTTCAATGGAAACGACAAGATTTTCTTTTGGGATACGACTATCTCCTTTCCGATTCTTTATTCCTTCTTAACTGCATCCCTCGCTCCCTCACATTGACGAATTAACACAGAAATTGCGTCACTATGCAATACTATATGTTCTATGACTTCTCCTTCTAAATTGAGTAACGTTTCTATGGAAACGACAGGATTTTCTTTTCGGATACGAATATCTCCTTTCCGATGCACTATTCCTTATTTAATGCATCCCTCGCTACCTAACATTGCCGAAAGAACACAGAAATTGCGGCGCTATGATATACTATGGGTTCCATGACTTCTCTTTCAAAATCGAGTAACGTTTCAATGGAAACGACAGGATTTCTATTGAGATACGAGTATCTCCTTTTTCGATGCACTATCCCTTCTTTATTGGATACCACGCTTTCTCACAATGACGAATTAACACAGAAATATCGTCGCTATGAAATACTATGGGTTCTATGACTTCTCCTTCTCCATCGAGAACGTTTCAATGGAGACGACAGGATTTTCCTTTGGGATACGAGTATCTCCTTTCCGATGCACTATTCCGTCTTTACTGCATCCCTCGCTACCTAACATTGCCGAATTAACACAGAAATTGCGTCCCTATGAAATACTATGCGTTCTATGACACCACCTTCTAAATCGCGTAACGTTTCTATGGAAACGACAGGATTTTCTTTTGGGATACGAGTATCTCCTTTCCGATGCACTATTCTTTCCTTACTGCGTCCCTCGCTCTCTCACATTGACGAATTAACACAGAAGTTGCGTCGCTATGATATACTATAGGTTCTACGAATTTTCCTTCTAAATCGAGCAACGTGTCTGTGGAAAGGACAGTATTTTCTTTTGGGATCGGATTCTCTACTTTCCGATGCACGATTCCTTCTTTACTGCATTCCTCGCTCCCTCACATTGACGAATTAACACAGAAATTGCGTCGCTATGAGATACTATGGGTTCTATGACTTTTTCTTCTAAATCGAATAACGTTACTATGGAAACTACAGGATTTCCTTTTGGGATACGAATTTCTCCTTTCCGATGCACTATTCCTTCTTTACTGCATCCCTCGCTACCTAACATTGACGAATTAACACAGAAATTGCTTCCCTATGAAATACTATGGGTTCTATGACACCTCCTTCTACATCGAGTAACGTTTCTATGGAAACGACAGGATTTTCTTTTGGGATACGCCTATCTCCTTTCCGATGCACGATTCCTTCTTTACTGCATCCCTCGCTCTCTCACATTGACGAATTAACACAGAAATTGCGTCGCTATGAAATACTATGGGTTCTATGACATCTCGTTCTAAATCGAGTTACATTTTATAAAGGCACATTTGCATGCCGTGCGTAAGTTTCCTCGGAAACGCGAAATATTAATTAAATAATTAATCTCTGACAAATAAAAAAAGCCTATGGCACAGAACTGCAGCGCTGTGTCGCTCATAAAACAAAACACAATTACGATACTCTTATGTTTCTTTAAGAAGGGGAGGGCTTGGATAAGTGGTGCGGGAAGCACGTATATTTCATTGAGTGGCACACCGCCATATTTGATGTTATATAAGAACAATGCGAGTTGTAATCTTACTAGGCACTCGATTCTGTAAAGAATTTATATTTATAAAAGTAATTTAATTATTTAACTGTAGGCTTATTCGTTGAATATATCTGATTTAACTAACTGTGTAAACTTTTTATGTTTAGTAGACAGTCACCTCTGTACGACGTATTGACATGGCTGGCAAATTATTCTAATATTGAGATTTAGATGTGAGTCCGCACCTACCGCAGCAGTCTTTGGAAACGACATAAATACGAAGTCCGATTATTTGAGTCTTATTTCACGGTCAACTACGAATAACATTACATTTACGGAAAAGCCATTGTCAAGAGTCTGATACCGAATAATTAAACGTCCACGTTCCTGATAAGCAAAGATTAATTACATCCAATCACTATCACACATAATGAATAATGAATAATTAATATTTTATTTTATTTTATTTATTTTATATTGGTGACTGTGTGTCGGACTTGTTATTTTGTCATTTGTTTCATTGTTCTCTTTGTTTCATGTGAAAAATCAACTTTCTGGACCTGTACTTGACTATACGAGAAATAACAAAAATCTGAAGATATTTGCCAATTATAAAATTTTGCGGGAAGACGCAATGAGGCTTCCAGCAAAATAAGGTAAGACGCAGCATCCTTGCATAGGTAGGCTTGACCAGAAGCATAATTCAGTGTATTAGCTCTTCAGTAGATTCTGTAGTATTTCTTTCGCGCGTAGCAGTTTTCAGTGATAAATTTCATTCTCAGTACTTTTCCTTAAACAATAATTACTGCAACAATACCAATACACGAGTGTACAATATGGCCGACTTCTGTGCGATACGTTGTAACATGGACAGCAGCCATTAACAATAATCCCATATTCAGTTCACATTTTTTAATTAACAAACAGCCATTGTTGCTACGAGCGATTCATGCTCAACTGCATTTTATTTTAAAACCAGTGTCAAACATTATTTTCTTGAAACATATATCACGTGTGGCATGGTCATAACTAGAAAACAATACGCATAGATGGAACAGCAAAGACATACTAGTCAGACGCAATCCGACTCGGACGAGAGACAAATGTTAGAAAATTACGACAGCAACCGGTAGTGACGATTCATCAAATATTGACGCAAGTGTTAACGGAAATTTTGACAATAGGCCGTCCACCACAAAAGTTTCAAAGCCTCAATCAGAGCCCATGTTAATACATGACGCCACGTCTAATGATGCGGCGGGGGCAGAGACCTTGCAAACAGTAAACATTGCCAACATGTTACAAATGCTAATGAAACAAAACGCAGAAAATATGGCAACCTTAAGGATGCAAAACGCGGAAAACATGGCAACCTTAAGGATGCAGAACGTGGAAAACATGGCAACCTTAAAGACACAAAATGAACAGTTAAAGACACAAAATGACGAAATTAAATCTGATCTCATAGCAATCAAGACAGGTAGTGACACTTTGTGTAAACGTGTGGAACTTATAGACGCCACACGGACCAAACAGATGACTGAACTCAGTACGATATTTTCCAAGCTTAATACGATACAAGAAAAGACTACAAATGACGTAGCACTTTTACAGACACAATTAAACAACCTTAATGTCACGTGTGAAGCTCTTACTGAACAAATTCAAACATATCCTTCAGTACACGACAACCTTGGAAAACGAATTACAGACGTGCAGAATAAATTTGACGATGTTGAACAACACCTGACTGACATCTTACAATCTGATGCCACAGCTCATTTTCAAAATATTAATAAAGAATTTCATGATTGGGTATAGAACAAAGACAAACATTTTGATAGATGCATACGTGAAAACTTACCAACAATTGTGCACGACTCTGTAGCGGAATACATCACTAATAACAAACAGCTGATTAGTGACGCAGTACAATCCGTCACTGCACCCATGAAACAATTCACCGATCAACCACAGTCTGAATGGAACGAAAATATCAGTCAAAATGTACAGTTCAGAAACCAATATACATTCGAGTATGACGCACACATACCGCACACGACAAACACACAAGAACAAAACACACCATGACTACAACACATACCACGACGTGCAACCACAAACATAAGCTATTATCATGGTAAACCACAGCAACATTATCGTAATTACTCGCCAGCTGAACATTGCAGTAATTGCAGTGGAACAAATCCATATCATAATGCAAAGGAAGAAGAAAGCTTAATAAAACACAGGCAGTTTCAGGCTTTTATCCCAGAAAAACGAACCATTCATCTGGTGATTTTTTTTAAATCTTTTAGTAACACATTTTCACGCACTTGGAGTGACCGGAAGAAGATTTCATATATTGTCGGTTACATCCAAGGCGATGCAGCTGTCTGGGCATACAGTCAAGCTGACGTATGTACCACGTACAGTGAGTTTGAGCGTGCCTTTCTGAACAAATTCTGGCCGCAATCCGTCCAGGAGCGACTCAGAAGACAAATTTTAGAACCTGAAACTTTTAACAGTAAAGATGGTAACTTACGCAGATATTTTGAAAAATACTTGAACATGGGACATTTTTTGGACGGACCAGTCGCAACACGTGATATACTCCGTGCGTTGAAGGCCAAATTGCCTTTCAACATTAAAGAAAAACTCTTACATATTCCGGATGACGATCCAGATTATTTTTTAACAACTTTAGATTCGGTTGACATGTTACTAGAAGATCAGCGCTTCGCGTGGCAAAACAGCAGCCACAATGTTTATACTAGTGGTATGCAAAACATGCAGGCTTGCCAACTCAATTCTGGCGCGCCCACAGTTGGATACGCGGTACAGCAAAAACAGCAAACTCACGTGCCGTCTCAATACGGAAATAAAAATCAACACGCGTATTCCAATACAAACAACAGTTACAACAGTAATAACACTCCATGCAGCAATCCATACAAAAGGCACCGCGGTAATAACAACAACGGTAACAACGGATACAAATGTAACAACAAAAACACAAACAGAAATAGAAATAATAATAAGTACGGGCCAAGACAGCATCAAGGGTGGACTCTTAGCGATCAATACTTTCATTCAAACACTGCTATACCACAGCAGCCACCAGGACAAAATTGGAGCATACCTTACGACCGACAGGTAAGTTATAATGCGCAACAGCAACAACAACCGCAAAAGTTTGGAGATCACAACAGGCAATATCCGAATGTGAATATAATAGAAATGACACCTGATACACAACCTCAATCTGTGTCAGTACCTAATACAAATGCTAATCCAACAAACTAGAAACAGTCACTTCCATGCCCCGGATCGTGGCTGAAGTATTCTTGGGGGGCGACTTCAATGTTAATCAGTTATTTGACACCACCATTGAACAACAAAATATTGATATGCCTAATAATTCTAAACAAAAACTACCTGTTTTATTTATAAGATACAACCACAATGACAATATATCAGATGAACTTTTGCAAGACAGTACACAATGCCGTTCAAACACAAATGAAATTGTTTCAGCATGTAGTACTGGTGTAGTAGGTGGGATTCCAACTACTGTTATCTTAAATACAGGTGTAGCTGTGAGCGTTTTGTCTTTTAATTTCTATAAAAAGATGTGTGAATTGGAGCCTGTGCCTGAGTTTCCTGCCCAAAACTGTAAAATAACTACTGCTCTAGGTAATAAGTCATGTAGGGTTACGAAGCAAGTTTTTGTAAACGTTAAAATAGGTAATGGAACCGTACAATGGCCAATCCTGGTTGTACAAAACCTTGTGATAAATTGCATATTAGGAATAGATATTATGAGCGAGAAGGACTGCATTATAGACTTCTCCAAAGGTAAATGTATTTTAAATGATAAAGGCAGTGTAATTATAATTGATTTGGACAGGAGAACTCTAAAGCATGACAAACACTGTACAGGGTACAAGGTTCAGTTAGTACTTGACAACGAAATTCATGACATGCAAACACACTCATCTGACACAGAGCTAATAGACTTGAAAACATTGCTTGATCATAAGATAAATGAAGCTACAGATCTCAGTGTACATGAACGTATAAAACCACAGGAAGTGTTATCCAAATATTTACAAATTTTTACCAAACGATTAGGTGTTATCAACACGTATGTGTACAAGATTGAAGTCAAGCCTCACGAGATCTTCTACCACAAGACATATAACGTACCGTTATCTCAACGACCTGCTGTGTGGCAAGAACTAAAACAAACTACAACATGGATTATAAGTAGTATAGAAATTTTCATTTCAGCGGTTCCAGTGACGCTGTTGAAGACAGAAGAACTTTTCTTTCAACGCCGCGGCACCACCGAGAAGACTGAATATTAAAGTAAAATTTATGATTACGTAGCAGTGAATGGTATAATAATTTTTCACGAAACATTTGTGACTGTAGGTACCACTGACTTGGTACGACACCTGACGAACCGACAGACGTCATCTGTGAAGCGATCTTTTACTTCGAGAAATAGATTAGACGCACATCTCTCAGCAAGAAAAGCATCTACCAGTAGCCAAGGCCACACAGACACTATACACACACGCACAAAACGCGAGGAGTCGAACAGTTTTCCGTCTCTTATTATTTTTAATATTTATTGAGTAGTGAAAACGCCTGGTCTTGCCTACGGATGTAATGAATGTTGTGTCTAACCTATCTTAATTTCAGATGACATCACAAAAAAAAAACATCGATAAAATCCCAGCAAAACCGTTAAAGAGAACGTAAATATCTGCAATTCATGTAATCAAATGTGACATAATTATAGCTATGTAATGATGATGTAAACATGTTTATGTGTAACTGTATTACGTTTATGCTAAGAAAATATGTGACGTGTATATGTATGATTACTTATGTTTTTTTTAAAAAAATGATGTATAATGTAACTGTTACTATGTGAAAATTTGAACCATAACGAGTGCCAAAACGTGAAAACTTAAAAAAAAAATTGCATAGTGAACGACTGTTCACTGACATTAACGTACATTACTAAGTCTGCAACTACGCAGAAACCTATGTTAAAGAAACTGTTAATGACATTCATCATGCATCGTACCTTTGTAAACGCGATGAACGATTTCTTTGATAAGTAACTACGAACATTTAGGTGAGCTATATTTAGCAAAAACCTGAAAATGTGAAGTGCGTAATTTGTGCATCGTCTAGTGACATTACTACAGTATCTAACTTCAAGATGTTAACTGGATTAAATGGTCACAACGTGCCTGTCCAGAAAACAACACGACGAGTGGAAGAATTTTGGTTGGAACTTCAGGGAATGGAATGTTCTCGAAATGTGACGGACACACTTACCTGGACTGTCCAAGGATCGACGCCAGCTATGTGCCGTCCGAGGTTCTGCAACCAAGCTTCCACGGAATATCGAAAACGAACTGCATATGGACCAATTACTCGACGGGTCACGTCTGATCTGTAATGAACAATGCTTTTTGTCACAACGAACTGCATCACAACGACTATAATGGAAATAGGAAATGGGCATGCTTATGTATCAATCACGTTGTTATACAGCGATGTTACTGTGATCAAAAAAACTTTACCACGACGACACTAACCTGTGAAAAATTATTGTGCAGCAGATGAATATAATCTGTAATAACGACACGATGTGTATAGGTCATCGCACCTGAAACAAAAAGACATATTTCTTTGAAGCATTTCATTGCAATATTATGTAACTAAGAACATTCAACAAACTGAAGTTGTATTGTATTATAATAAATATTGTAATTTTTAAACTAAGTTACCTGTCATAGTATGTAGTCTTTATATGTAATCTTGGTGGAATATTTTCTTTGTGCAACGACTAAGAAATGCGCGCGCACACGGACAATATGAAAAGCAATACTGTGCCGCGTGATCTAAATTTACGATATAACGGAAGTGCCGGAGTCACACAGACGCCTCTGCGCATGCGCGCACTCTATTTTGCCAACATAAGAACTTTTACGGCGCACGCGCGTCATTCAAATTTTGTATATAATATACAGTATAATGTAAGTCATGTAAATAGTTGTAGATAACTTAGATTTTCTTGTGCCTTTAGGTGAATTGCTCGCCTGCAGGTGTGTCCTGTCGCCTCGCAACTTAGGGGGCAATATAAAGGCACATTTGCATGCCGTGCGTAAGTTTCCTCGGAAACGCGAAATATTAATTAAATAATAAATCTCTGACAAATAAATAAAGCCTATGGCACAGAACTGCAGCGCTGTGTCGCTGATAAAACAAAACATAATTACGATACTCTTATGTTTGTCTAAGAAGGGAAGGGCTTAGACAAGTGGTGCGGGAAGCACGTATATTTCATTGACTGGCACACCGCCATATTTGATGTTATATAAGGACACTGCGAGTTGCAATCTTACTAGGCACTCGATTCTGTAAAGAATTTATATTTATGAAAGTAAGTAGAGTTATTTAACTGTAGGCTTATTCGTTGAATGTATCTGCTTTAACTAACTGTGTAAACTTTTTATGTTTAGTAGACAGTCACCACTGTACGACGTATTGACATGGCTGGCAAATTATTCAAATATTGAGATTCAGATTTAAATCCGCACCTACCGCAGCAGTCTTTGAAACGATTTAAATACGAAGTCCGATTATTTGAGTCTTATTTCACGGTCAACTACGAATAACATTACATTTACGAAAAAGCCATTGTCAAGAGTCTGATACCGAATAATTAAACGTCCACGTTCCACATAAGCAAACATTAATTACATCCAATCACTATGATACATAATTAATAATAGCACAATATTTTATTATATATTATTTATTTTATAGTTTCTAAGGAAACGACAGGATTTTCTTTTGGGATACGATTATCTCCATTCCGATGCAATATTCCTTGTATATTGCACCCAACGCTCCATCCCATAGATGAATTAACACAGATATTGCGTCGCTATTATATACCTAGGGTTCTATGACTTCTCCTTCTAAATCGAGTAACGTTTCTATGGAAAGGACAGGATTTTGTTTTGGGATACGAGTATCTCCTTTCCGATGCACTATTCCTTCTTTACTGCATCCCTCGCACCCTCACATTGTCGAATTAATACAGAAATTGCGTCGTTATGATATACTATGATTTCTATGACTTCTCCTTCTAAATCGAGTAACGTCTCTATCTAAAGGACAGGATTTTCCTTTTTGATACGAGTATCTCCTTTCCGATGCACTATTCCTTCTTTACTGCATCCCTCGGTCCCTCACATTGACGAATTAACCCAGAAATAGCGTCGCTATGAAATGCTATGGGTTCTATGACTTCTCCTTCTAAATCGAGTAACATGTCTATGGAAAGGAGAGGATTTTCTTTTGGGATACGACTATCTCCTTTCCGATGCACTATTCCTTCTTTACTGCATCCCTCGCTCCCTCACGTTCACGAATTAAGACAGAAATTGCGTTGCTATGAAATACTATGGGCTCTTTGACTTCTTCTTCTAAATCGAGTAACGTTTCTGTGGAATCGCCAGGATTTTCTTTTGGGATACGAGTATCTCCTTTCCGATGCACTCCTCCTTTACTGCATACCTCACTCCGTCACATTGACAAATTAACACAGAAATTGCGTCGTCATTAAAGACTATGTGTTCCATGTCTTCTCTTCCTAAATCGAGTAACGTTTCCACGGAAACGACAGGATTTTCTTTTGGGATAGGGGTATCTCCTTTCCGATGACTATTCCTTGTATATTGCATCCTCCGCTCCCTCCCATTGACGAATTAACACAGAAATTGCGTCGCTATGAAATACTATGGGTTCTATGACGTCTCCTTCTAAATCAAGTAATGTTTCTATGTAAATAACAGGATTTCCTTTTGGGATACGACTATCTCTTTTCCGATGCACTATTCATTCTTTACTGCATCCCTCGCTACGTCACATTAACGAATTAACACAGAAATTGCGTCGCTAAGAAATTCTATGGGTTCTATTACTTCTTCTCTTAAATAGAGTAACGTTTCTATGGAAACGACAGGATTACCTTTTGGGATACGAGTATCTCCTTTCCGATGCACTATTCCTTTTTATTACAACTCCCGCTCACCTCACATTGTCGAATTAACACAGAAATTGCGTTGCTATGAAATACTATGTGTTCTATAACCTCTCCATCAAAATCGAGTAACGTTTCTATGGAAGCGACAGGATTTCCTTTTGGGATACGAGTATCTCCTTTCCGATGCATTATTCCTTCTTTACTGCACCCTTCGCTCCCTCACATTGACGAATAAACACAAAATTGAGTGGATACGAAATACTATGGGTTTTATGACTTCTCCTTCTAAATCGAGAAACGTGTCTATGGAAAGGAGAGGATTTTCTTTTGGGATACGACTATCTCCCTTCCGATGCACTATTCCATCTTTACTGCATGCCTCGCTCTCTCACATGACGAATCAACACAGAAATTGCGTCGCTATGAAATACTATGGGTTCTATGATTACTTCGTCTTAATCGAGTAATGTCTCTATGGATACGAAAGGATTTTCTTTTGGGATACGAGTAACTCCTTTCCAATGCACTATTCCTTGTATATTGCATCCCCCGCTCCCTCCCATTGACGAATTAACACAGAAATCGCCTAGCTGTGAAATACTAAGGGTTCTATGACTTCACCTTCTAAATTGAGTAACGTTTCTATGCAAAGGATAGGATTTTCTTTTGGGATACGACTATCTCGTTTCCGATGCACTATTCATTCTTTACTGCACCCCTCGCTCCCTCACATTAACGAATTAACACAGAAATTGCATCGCTAAGAAATTCTGTGGGTTCTATTACTTCTTCTCCTAAATTGAGTAACGTTTCTATGGAAACGACAGGATTACCTTTTGGGATACGAGTATCTCATTTCCGATGCACTATTCCTTCTTTATTGCATCTCCCGCTCACCTCACATTGACGAATTAACACAGAAATTGCGTCGCTATTAAATACTATGTGTTCTATAACCTCTCCATCTAAATCGAGTAACGTTTCTATGGAACCGACAGGATTTTCTTTTGGGATACGAGTATCTCCTTTCCGATTCACTACTCCACCTTTACTGCATCCCTCGCTCCCTCACATTGACGAATTAATATAGAAATTGCGTCGCTATGGAATACTATGAGTTCTATTACTTCTTCTCCTAAATCGAGAAACGTTTCTATGAAAACGACAGGATTACCTTTTGGGATACGAGTATCTCCTTTCCGATGCACTATTCCTTTTATATTGCACCCAACGCTCCATCCCATTGATGAATTAACACAGAAATTGCGTCGCTATTATATACCTTGGGTTCTATGACTTCTCCTTCTAAATCGAGTAACGTTTCTATGGAAACGGCAGGACTTTCTTTTGGGTCACGACTATCTCCTTTCCAGTACGTTATTCCTTCTTTACTGCATCCCTCGCTCCCTCACATTGACGAATTAACACCGAAATTGCGTCGCTATTAAATACCTTTCATTCTCTGACTTCTCCTTCTAAATCGAGTAATGTTTCTATGGAAAGGACAGGATATTCTTTTGGGATACGAGTATCTCCTTCCCGATGCACTATTTCTTCTTTACCGCATCCCTCGCCCCATCACATTGACGAATTAATACAGAAATAGCGTCGCTTTGAAATTCTATGAGTTCTATGATTTCTCCTTCTAAATCGCGTAACGTTTCTATGGTAACGACAGGATTTTCTTTTGGGATACGAGTATCTACTCTCCCGATGCACTATTCCTTCTATACGGCATCCCTCGCTCCCTCTTATTAGCGAATTAACACAGAAATTGCGTCGCAATGAAAAACTATGGGTTCTATGACTTCTCCTTCTAAATTGAGTGAGGTGTCTATGGAAAGGACACCATCTTCATTTGGGATACGACTATCACGTTTCCGATGCACTATTCCAACTTTACTGCATCCCTAGCCCCCTCACATTGACGAACTAACACAGAAATTGCATCGCTATGAAATACTATGAGTTCTATGACTTCTCGTTCTAAATCGAGTAACGTTTCAATGGAAACTAGAGGATTATCATTTGGGATACGACTATCTCCCTTCCGATGCATTATTCCTTCTTTACTGCATCCCTCGCTCCATCACATTGACGAACTAACACAGAAATTGCGTCACTATGAAATACTATGGGTTTTATGACTTCTCCTTCTAAATCGGTTAACGCTTCTGTGGTTACGACAGGATTTTCTTTTGAGATGCGACTATCTCCTTTCCGATGCGCTATTCCGCTTTTACTGCATTCCTTGCTCCCTCACATTGACAAATTATCACAGAAAATGATCGCAATGCAATACTATGGGATCTATGACATTTCCTTCTAAATCGAGCAACGTTCCTATGGAAAGGACAGGATTTTCTTTTGGGATACGAGTATCTCCTTTCCGATGCTCTAATCCAACTCTACTGCATCCCTTGCACCCTCACATTGACGAATTACCACAGAAATTGCGTTGCAATGTAATAATAACAGTTCTATGACATCACCTTCTAAATCGAGTAACCTGTCAATGGAAGCTACAAGATTTTCTTTTGGGATACGACTATCTACTTTCCGATGCACTATTCCTTCTTTACTGCATCCCTCTCTGCTTCATATGACGAATAATACAGACATTACGTAGCTACGAAATACTATGGGTTCTATGACCTCTTCTTCTAAATCGAGTAACGTTTCCATGGAAACGACAGGATTTCCTTTTGGGATACGAGTATCTCCTTTCCGACGCATTATTCCTTCTTTACTGCAACCTTCGCTCCCTCACATTGACGAATAAACACAATATTCCGTCGCCACGAAATACTATGGGTTCTATGACCTCTTCTTCTAAATCGAATAACGTTTCTATGGAAACGACAGGATTTTCTTTTTGGATACGAGTATTTCCTTTCCGATGCACTATTCCTTCTTTACTGCATCCCTCGCTCCCACACATTGACGAATTAACCCAGAAATTGCGTCGCTATGAAATACTATGGGTCCTATGACTTCCCCTTCTAAATCGAGAAACGTGTCTATGGAAAGGAGAGAATTTCGTTTTGGGATACGACTATCTCCTTTCCGATGCACTATTCCATCTTTACTGCATCCCTCGCTCCCTCACATTGACGAATCAACACAGAAACTGCGTCGCTATGAAATACTATGGCTTCTATGACTTCTTCGTCTTAATCGAGTAACGTTTCTATGGATACGACAGGAATTTCTTTTGGGATACGAGTAACTCCTTTCCAATGCACTATTCCTTGTATATTGCATCCCCCGCTCCCTCCCATTGACGAATTAACACAGAAATTGCGTCGCTATGAAATACTAAGGGTTCTATGACTTCACCTTCTAAATTTAGTAACGTTTCTAAGCAAAGGACACAATTTTCTTTTGGGATACGACTATCTCTTTTCCGATGGACTATTCATTCGTTATTGCATCCCTCGCCCCCTCACATTAACGAATTAACCCAGAAATTGGGTCGCTATCAAAAACTATGGGTTCTATTACTTCTTCTCCTAAATCGAGTAACGTTTCTATGGAAACGACAGGATTATCTTTTGGGATACGAGTATCTCCTTTCCGATGCACTATTCGTTCTTTATTGCATCCCTCGCTCCCTCACAATGGTGAATTAACACAGAAATTGCGTCGCTATGAATTACTATTGGTTCTAAGACATTGTCTTCTAAATCGAGTAACGTTTCTATGGAAACGACAGTATTTTCATTTGGGATACGAGTATTTCCTTTCCGATGCGCTGATCGTTCTTTACTGCATCCCTCGCTCCCTCACATTGACGAATTAACACAGAAATTGCATCGCTATGAAATACTATGAGTTCTATGACCTCTCCTTCTAAATCGAGTAACGTTTCTATGGAAACGACCGGATTTTCTTTTGGGATACGAGTATCTAATTTCCCGATGCACTATTCCTTCTTTACTGCATCCCTCGCTCACTCACATTGAAGAATTAACCCAGAAATAGCGTCGCTATGAAATGCTATGGGTTCTATTACTTTTCCGTATAAATCAAGTAACGTTTCTATGGAAACGACAGGATTTTCTTTTGGGATACGAGTATCTCCTTTCCGATGCACTATTCCGTTTATACTGCATCGCGCGCACCCTCACATTGATGAATTAACACAGAAATTTTGCCGCTATAATAGACTAATGGTTCTATGACTTCTTCTTCAAAATCGAGTAATGTTTCTATGGAAACGACAGGGTTTTCTTTTGGGATACGAGTATCTCCTTCCCGATGCACTATTCCTTGTATATTGCATCCCCCGCTCCCTCCCATTGACGAATTAACACAGAAATTGCCTCGCTATGAAATACTAAGGGTCCTATGACTTCACCTTCTAAATTGAGTAACGTTTCTATGTAAAGGACACAATTTTCTTTTGGGATTCGACTATCTCTTTTCCGATGGACTATTCATTCGATATTGCATCCCTCGTTCCCTCACATTAACGAATTAACCCAGAAATTGCGTCGCTATGATATACTATGGGTTCTATTACTTCTTGTCCTAAATCGTGTAACGTTTCTATGGAAACGACAGGATTATCTTTTAGGATACGAGTATCTCCTTTCCGACGCACTATTCCTTGTATATTGCATCGCTCGCTCCCTCACATTGACGAATTAACAAAGAAATTTTGCCGCTATAATAGCCTAATGGTTCTATGACTTCTTCTTCAAAATCGAGAAATGTTTCTATGGAAACGACAGGGTTTTCTTTTGGGATACGAGTATCTCCTTTCCGATGCACTATTCCTTGTATATTGCATCCCCCGCTCCGTCCCATTGACGAACTAACACAGAAATTCCGTCGCTATGAAATACTATGAGTTCTATGACTTCTCCTTCTAAATCGAGTACGTCTCTATCTAAAGGACAGGATTTTCTTTTTGATACGAGTATCTCCTTTCCGATGCACTATTCCTTCTTTACTGCATCCCTCGGTCCATCACATTGACGAATTAACCCAGAAATAGCGCCGCTATGAAATGCTATGGGTTCTATGACTTCTCCTTCTAAATCGAGTAACATGTCTATGGAAAAAAAGAGGATTTTCTTTTGGGATACGACTATCTCCTTTCCGATGCACTATTCCTTCTTTACTGCATCCCTCGCTCCCTCACGTTCACGAATTAACGCAGAAATTGCATTGCTATGAAATACTGTGGGTTCTTTGACTTCTTCTTCTAAATCGAGTAACGTTTCTGTGGAATCGCCAGGATTTTCTTCTGGGATACGAGTATCTCCTTTCCGATGCACTCCTCCTTTACTGCATACCTCACTCCGTCACATTGACAAATTAACACAGAAATTGCGTCGTCATTAAAGACTATGTGTTCCATGTCTTCTCCTCCTAAATCGAGCAACGTTTCTACGGAAACGACAGGATTTTCTTTTGGGATAGGAGTATCTCCTTTCCGATGACTATTCCTTGTATATTGCATCCTCCGCTCCCTCCCATTGACGAATTAACACAGAAATTGCGTCGCTATGAAATACTATGGTTTCCATGACGTCTCCTTCTAAATCAAGTAACGTTTCTATGTAAAGGACAGGAGTTTCTTTTGGGATACGACTATCTCTTTTCCGATGCACTATTCATTCTTTACTGCATCCCTCGCTCCCTCACATTCACGAATTAACACAGAAATTCCAACGCTAAGAAATTCTATGGGTTCTATTACTTCTTCTCCTAAATAGAGTAACGTTTCTATGGAAACGATTGGATTACCTTTTGGGATACGAGTATCTCCTTCCCGATGCACTATTCCTTCTTTATTGCATCTACCGCTCACTTCACATTGTCGAATTAACACAGATATTGCGTCGCTATGAAATACTATGTGTTCTATAACCTCTCCATCTAAATCGAGTAACGTTTCTATGGAAGCGACAGGATATTCTTTTGGGATACGAGTATCTCCTTTCCGATGCACTATTCCTTGTATATTGCATCCCCCAGCTCCCTCCCATTGACGAATTAACACAGAAATTGCCTCGCTATGAAATACTAAGGGTTCTATGACTTCACCTTCTAAATTGAGTAACATTTCTATGTAAAGGACACAATTCTCTTTTGGGATACCACTATCTCTTTCCCGATGGACTATTCATTCGATATTGCATCTCCCGCTACCTCACATTAACGAATTAACCCAGAAATTGCGTCGCTATGATATACTATGGGTTCTATTACTTCTTCTCCTAAATCGAGTTACGTTTCTATGGAAACGACAGGATTTTCTTTTGGGATACGAGTATCTCCTTTCCGATGCACTAGTCCTTCTTTACTGCTTCCTTCGCTCCCTCACATTGACGAATAAACACAAAATTGCGTCGCTATGAAATACGATGGGTTCCACGACTTCTCCATCTACATCATGTAACATTTCTATGGAAACGATAGGATTTTCTTTTGGGATACGAGTATCTCCTTTCCGATGCACTATTCCTTCTTTACTGCATCCTTCGCTCCCTCACATTGACGAATTTCCACAGAAATTGCTTCGCTATGATACTCTATGGGTTCTATGACTTCTCCTTCTAAATCGAGTGTTGTTTCTATGGAAAGGACAGGATATTCTTTTGGGATACGAGTATCTCCTTCCCGATGCACTATTTCTTCTTTACCGCATCCCTCGCTCCATCACATTGACGAATTAATACTGAAATGGCGTCGCTTTGAAATTCTATGAGTTCTATGATTTCTCCTTCTAAATCGAGTAACGTTTCTATGGTAACGACAGGATTTTCTTTTGGGATACGAGTATCTACTCTCCCGATGCACTATTCCTTCTATACGGCATCCCTCGCTCCCTCTTATTGACGAATAAACACAGAAATTGCGTCGCAATGAAATACTATGGGTTCTATGACTTCTCCTTCTCAATTGAGTGACGTGTCTATGGAAAGGACACGATCTTCATTTGGGATACGACTATCACGTTTCCGATGCACTATTCCAACTTTACTGCATCCCTCGCCCCCTCACATTGACGAACTAACACAGAAATTGCATCGCTATGAAATACTATGAGTTCTATGAGTTCTCGTTCTAAATCGAGTAACGTTCCAATGGAAACTAGAGGATTTACATTTGGGATACGACTATCTCCCTTCCGATGCATTATTCCTTCTTTACTGCATCCCTCGCTCCTTCACATTGACGAACTAACACAGTAATTGCGTCACTATGAAATACTATGGGTTTTATGACTTCTCCTTCTATATCGGTTAAAGCTTCTGTGGTAACGACAGGATTTTCTTTTGGGATGCGACTATCTCCTTTCCGATGCGCTATTCCGCTTTTACTGCATTCCTTGCTCCCTCACATTGACAAATTAACACAGAAAATGATCGCAATGCAATACTATGGGATCTATGAAATCTCCTTCTAAATCGAGTAACGTTCCTATGGAAAGGACAGGATCTTCTTTTGGGATACGAGTATCTCCTTTCCGATGTTCTAATCCAACTCTACTGCATCCCTCGCACCCTCACATTGACGAATTACCACAGAAATTGCGTTGCAATGTAATAATAACAGTTCTATGACATCAGCTTCTAAATCGAGTAACGTGTCAATGGAAGCTACAAGATTTTCTTTTGGGATACGACTATCTACTTTCCGATGCACTATTCCTTCTTTACTGCATCCCTCTCGGCTTCATATTGACGAATTAACACAGACATTACGTAGCTACGAAATACTATGGGTTCTATGACCTCTTCTTCTAAATCGAGTAACGTTTCTATGGAAACGACAGGATTTCCTTTTGGGATACGAGTATCTCCTTTCCGACGCATTATTCCTTCTTTACTGCAACCTTCGCTCCCTCACATTGACGAATAAACACAAAATTCCGTCGCCACGAAATAATATGGGTTTTATGACTTCTCCTTCTAAATCGAGTAACGTATCTATGGAAACGAAAGGAGTTTGTTTTGGGTTACGGGTATCCCATTTCCGATGCTCTATACCTCCTTTACTGCATCCTTCGCTCCCTCACATTGACGAATTAACACAGAAATTGCGTCGCTATGAAATACTGTGGGTTCTATGACATCTCCTTCTAAATCGAATAACGTTTCTATGGAAACAACAGGATTTTCTTTTTGGATACGAGTATTTCCTTTCCGATGCACTATTCCTTCTTTACTGCATCCCTCGCTCCCTCACATTGACGAATTAACCCAGAAATTGCGTCGCTATGAAATACTATGGGTCCTATGACTTCCCCTTCTAAATCGAGAAACATGTCTATGGAAAGGAGAGGATTTTCTTTTGGGATACGACTATCTCCTTTCCGATGCACTTTTCCATCTTTACTGCATCCCTCGCTCCCTCACATTGACGAATCAACACAGAAACTGCGTCGCTATGAAATACTATAGCTTCTATGACTTCTTCGTCTTAATCGAGTAACGTTTCTATGGATACGACAGGATTTTCTTTTTGGATACGAGTATTTCCTTTCCAATGCACTATTCCTTGTATATTGCATCCCCCGCTCCCTCCCATTGACGAATTAACACAGAAATTGCGTCGCTATGAAATACTAAGGGTTCTATGACTTCACCTTCTAAATTGAGTAACGTTTCTAAGTAAAGGACACAATTTTCTTTTGGGATACGACTATCTCTTTTCCGATGGACTATTCATTCGTTATTGCATCCCTCGCCCCCTCACATTAACGAATTAACCCAGAAATTAGGTCGCTATGAAATATAATGGGTTCTATTACCTCTTCTCCTAAATCGAGTAACGTTTCTATGGAAACGACAGGATTATCTTTTGGGATACGTGTCTCTCCTTTCCCATGCACAATTCGTTCTTTATTGCATCCGCCGCTCCCTGACATTGGCGATTTAACACAGAAATGGCGTCGCTATGAAATACTATGTGTTATATGACATCTCCTTCAAAATCGAGTAACGTTTCCATGGAAGCGACAGGATTTTCTTTTGTGATACGAGTATCTCCTTTCCGATGCACTACTCCATCTTTACTGCATCCCTCGCTCCCTCACGTTGACGAATTAATATAGAAATTGCGTCGCTATGACATACTAAGGGTCCTATGACTTCTCCATCTAAATCGAGTAACGTTTCGATGGAAACGACAGGATTTTCTTTTGGGATACGAGAATCTCCTTTCCGATGCACTATTCCTTGTATATTGCATCCCTCGCTCCCTCACATTAACGAATTAACACAGAAATTGCGTCGCTATCAAAGGCTATGGGTTCTAGGACTTCTCCTTCTAAATCGAGTAACTTTTCTATGGAAACGACAGGATTTTCCATGGGGATACGAGTATCTCCTTTCCGATGCACTATTCCTTCTATACTGCATCACTCGCTCCCTCACAATGATGAATTAACACAGAAATTGCGTTGCTATGAATTACTATTGGTTCTAAGACATTGTCTTCCAAATCAAGTAACGTTTCTATGGAAACGACAGTATTTTCATTTGGGATACGAGTATTTCCTTTCCGATGCACTGTCGTTCTTTACTGCATCCCCCGCTCCCTCCCATTGACGAATTAACACAGAAATTCCGTCCTATGAAATACTATGAGTTCTATGACTTCTCCTTCTAAATCGAGTAACATGTCTATGGAAAAAAGAGGATTTCCTTTTGGGATACGACTATCTCCTTTCCGATGCACTATTCCTTCTTTACTGCATCCCCCGCTCCCTCACGTTCACGAATTAACACAGAAATTGCGTTGCTATGAAATACTATGGGTTCTTTGAATTCTTCTTCTAAATCGAGTAACGTTTCTGTGAAATCGCCAGGATTTTCTTTTGGGATACGAGTATCTCCTATCCAATGCACTCCTCCTTTACTGCATACCTCACTCCGTCACATTGACAAATTAACACAGAAATTGCGTCGTCATTAAAGACTATGTGTTCCATGTCTTCTCCTCATAATCGAGTAACGTTTCTACGGAAACGACAGGATTTTCATTTGGGATAGGAGTATCTCCTTTCCGATGACTATTCCTTGTATATTGCATCCTCCGCTCCCTCCCATTGACGAATTAACACAGAAATTGCGTTGCTATGAAATACTATGGGTTCCATGACGTCTCCTTCTAAATCAAGTAACGTTTCTATGTAAAGGACAGGATTTTCTTTTGGGATACGACTATCTCTTTTCCGATGCACTATTCATTCTTTACTGCATCCCCCGCTCCCTCACATTAACTAATTAACACAGAAATTGCGTCGCTAAGAAGTTCTATGTGTTCTATTACTTCTTCTCCTAAATAGAGTAACGTTTCTATGGAAACGATAGGATTACCTTTTGGGATACGAGTATCTCCTTTCCGATGCACTATTCCTTCTTTATTGCATCTCCCGCTCACTTCACATTGTCGACTTAACACAGAAATTGCGTCGCTATCAAATACTATGTGTCCTATAACCTCTCCATCTAAGTCGAGTAACGTTTCTATGGAAGCGACAGGATATTCTTTTGGGATACGAGTATCTCCTTTCCGATGCACTATTCCTTGTATATTGCATCCCCCGCTCCCTCCCATTGACGAATTAACACAGAAATTGCGTCGCTATGAATTACTATTGGTTCTAAGACAATGTCTTCCAAATCGAGTAACGTTTCTATGGAAACGACAGTATTTTCATTTGGGATACGAGTATTTCCTTTGCGATGCACTGGTCGTTCTTTACTGCATCCCTCGCTCCCTCACATTGACGAATTAACACAGAAATTCCGTCGCTATGAAATACTATGAGTTCTATGACCTCTCCTTCTAAATCGAGTAACGTTTCTATGAAAACGACCGGATTTTCTTTTGGGATACGCGTATCAAATTTCCCGATGCACTATTCCTTCTTTTCTGCATCCCTCGCTCCCTCACATTAAAGAATTAACCCAGAAATAGCGTCGCTATGAAATGCTATGGGACTATGACTTCTCCTTGTAAATCGAGAAACATGTCTATGGAATGGAGAGGATTTTCTTTTGGGTTACGACTACCTCCTTTCCGATGCACTATTCCTTCTTTACTGCATCCCTCGCTCCCTCACAATGACGATTTAACACAGATATTGTGTCGCTATGGAATACTATGTGTTCTATGACTTTTCCGTATAAATCAAGTAACGTATCTATGGAAACGACAGGATTTTCTTTTGGCATACGTGTACCTTATTTCCCGATGCACTCTTCCTTCTTTACAGCATCCCTCGCTCCCTCACATTGACGAATTAACACAGACATTTTGCCGCTATGGAATACTATGAATTCTATGACTTCTCCTTCTAAATCGAGTAACGTGTCTATCTAAAGGACAGGAGTCTAATTAACACAGAAATTTCGTCGCTATGAAATGCAATGCGTTCTATGACGTCTAATTCAAAATCGAGTAACGTTTCTATGGAAAAGACAGGATTTTCTTTTGGGATACGAGTATCTAATTTACCGATGCACTATTCCTTCATTACTGCATCATTCGCTCCCTCACATTGACGAATTAACACAGAAATAGCGTCGCTATGAAATGCTATGGGTTCTATGACTTCTCCTTCTAAATCGAGTAACATGTCTATGGATAGGAGAGGATTTTCTTTTGGGATACGACTATCTCCTTTCCGATGCACAATTCCTTCTTTACTGTATCCCTCGCTCCCTCACGTTCACGAATTAACACAGAAATTGCGTTGCTATGAATTACTATTAGTTCTTTGTCTTCTTCTTCTAAATCGAGTAACGTGTCTGTGGAATCGCCAGGATTTTCTTTTGGGATACGAGTATCTCCTTTCCGTTGCACTCCTCCTTTACTGCATACCTCACTCCGTCACATTGACAAATTAACACAGAAATTGCGTCGCTATTAAAGACTATGTGTTCCATGTCTTCTCCTCCTAAATCGAGTAACGTTTCTACGGAAACGACAGGATTTTCTTTTGGGATACGAGTATCTCCTTTCCGATGCACTATTTCTTGTATATTGCATCCCCCGCTCCCTCCCATTGACGAATTAACACAGAAATTGCCTCGCTATAAAATCCTAAGGGTTCTATGACTTCACCTTCTAAATTGAGTAACGATTCATTGTAAAGGACACAATTTTCTTTTGGGATACGACTATCTCTTTTCCGATCGACTATTCATTCGATATTGCATCCCTCGCTCCCTCACATTAACGAATTAACCCAGAAATTGCGTCGCTATGATATACTATGGGTTCCATTACTTCTTCTCCTAAATCGAGTAACGTTTCTATGGAAACGACAGGATTATCTTTTGGGATACGAGTATCTCCTTTCCGATGCACTATTCCTTGTATATTGCATCGCTCGCTCCCTCACATAGACGAATTAACACAGAAATTTTGCCGCTATAATAGACTAATGGTTCTATGACTTCTTCTTCAAAATCGAATAATATTTATATGGAAACGACAGGGTTTTCTTTTGGGATACGAGTATCTCCTTTCCGATGCACTATTCGTTGTATATTGCATCCCCCGCTCCCTCCCATTGACGAATTAACACAGAAATTCCGTCGCTATGAACTACTATGAGTTCTATGACTTCTCCTTCTTAATCGAGTAACGTTTCTATCTAGAGGACAGGACTTTCTTTTTTGATACGACTATCTCCTTTCCGATGCACTATTCCTTCTTTACTGCATCCCTCGGTCCCTGACATTGTCTAATTAACACAGAAATTGCGTCGCTATGAAATGCAATGAGTTCTATGACGTCTAATTTTAAATCGAGTAACGTTTCTATGGAAACGACAGGATTTTCTTTTGGGATACGAGTATCTTATTTCCCGATGCACTATTCCTTCTTTACTGCATCCCTCGCTCGCTCACATTGACAAATTAACCAAGAAATAGCGTCGCTATGAAATGCTATGGGTTCTATGACTTCTCCTTCTAAATCGAGTAACATGTCAATGGAAAGGAGAGGATTTTCTTTTGGGATACGACTATCTCCTTTCCGATGCACTATTACTTCTTTACTGCATCCCTCGCTCCCTCACGTTCACGAATTAACACAGAAAATGCGTCGCTATGAAATACTATGGGTTCTTTGACTTCTTCTTCTAAATCGAGTAACGTCTCTGTGGGATCGCCAGGATTTTCTTTTGGGATACGAGTATCTCCTTTCCGATGCACTCCTCCTTTACTGCATACCTTACTCCGTCACATTGAAGAATTAACACAGAAATTGTGTCGCTATTAAAGACTTTGTGTTTCATGTCTTCTCCTCCTAAATCGAGTAACGTTTCTACGGAAACGACAGGATTTTCTTTTGGGTTAGGAGTATCTCCTTTCCGATGACTATTCCTTGTATATTGCATTCTCCGCTCTCTCCCATTGACGAATTAACACAGAAATTGCGTCGCTATGAAATACTATGGGTACTATGACGTCTCCTTCTAAATCAAGTAACGTTTCTATGTGAAGGACAAGATTTTCTTTTGGGATGCGACTATCTCTTTTCCGATGCACTATTCGTTCTTTACTGCATCCCTCGCTCCCTCACATTAACGAAATAACACAGAATTTGCGTCGCTAAGAAATTCTATGGGTTCTATTACTTCTTCTCCTAAATAGAGTAACGTTTCTATGGAAGCGACAGGATATTCTTTTGGGATACGAGTATCTCCTTTCCGATGCACTACTCCACCTTTACTGCAACACTCGCTCCCTCACATTGACGAATTAATACAGAAATTGCGTCGCTATGAAATACTATGAGTTGTATGACTTCTCCATCTAAATCGAGTAACGTTTCTATGGGAACGACAGGATTTTCTTTTGGGATACGAGTATCTCCTTTCTGACGCACTATTCCCTGTATATTGCATCGCTCGCTCCCTCACATTGACGAATTAACACAGAAATTTTGCCGCTATAATAGACTATGGGTTCTATGACTTCTTTTTCAAAATCGAGTAATGTTTCTACAGAAACGACAGGATTTTCTTTTGGGATAGGAGTATCTCCTTTCCGATGACTATTCCTTGTATATTGCATCCTCCGCTCCCTCCCATTGACGAATTAACACAGAAATTGCGTCGCTATAAAATACTATGGGTTCTATGACCTCTCCTTCTAAATCGAGTAACGTTTCTATGGAAAGGACATGATTTTCTGTTGGGGTACGAGTATCTCCTTTCCGATGCACTATTCCTTCTTTACTGCATACCTCACTCGCTCACATTGACGAATTAACACAGATATTGCGTCGCTATAAAATACTACGGGGTATGACTTGTCCTTCTAAATCGAATAACGTGTCTATCGAGACGACAGGATTTTCTTTTGGGATACGACTATCTCCTTTCCGATGAACTATTCCTTGTATATTGCATCCCCCGCTCCCTCCCATTGACGAATTAACACAGAAATTACGTCGCTATGAAATACTGTGGGTTCTATGACCTCTCCTGCTAAATCGAGTAACTTTTCTATGTAAAGGACGCAATTTTCTTTTGGGATACGACTATCTCTATTCCGGTGCACTATTCCTTCCTTACTGTATCCCACGCTCTCTCACATTAACGATTTAACGCAGAGATAGCGTAGCTATAAAATACTATGGGTTCTATGATTTCTTCTTCTAATGGAGTAACGTTTCTACGGAATCGACAGGATTTTGTTTTGGGATACGAGTATATCCTTTCCGATGCATTGTTCCTTCTTTATTGCATCCCCCGCTCCCTCAGATAGACGAATTAACACAGAAATTGCGTCGCTATGTAATACTATGGTTTCTATGACCTCTCCTTCTAAATCGAGTAACGCGTCTATGGAGGTGATAGGATTTTCTTTTGGGATACGCGTATCTCCTTTCCGATGCATTATTCCTTGTATATTGCATCCCTCGCTCCCTCCCATTGACGAATTAACACTGAAAATTCGTCGCTATAAAAGCCTATGGGTTTTATGATTTCTCCTTTTAAATCGAGTAACGTATCTATGGAAACGAAAGGATTTTCTTTTGGGAGACGGGTATCCCATTACCGATGCTCTCTACCTCCATTACTGCATCCTTCGCTCCCTCACATTGACGAATTAACACAGAAATTGCGTCGCTATGAAATACTGTGGGTTCTATGACATCTCCTTCTAAATCGAGTAACGTTTCTATGGAAACAACAGGATTTTCTTTTTGGATACGAGTATTTACTTTCCGATGCACTATTCCTTCTATACTGCATCCCTCGCTCCCTCACATTGGCGATTTAACACAGTTATTGTGTCGCTATGAAATACTATGTGTTCTATGACTTTTCCGTATAAATCAAGTAATGTTTCTATGGAAACGACAGGATTTTCTTTTGGCATACGAGTATCTCATTTCCCGATGCACTATTCCTTCTTTACTGCATCCCTCGCTCCCTCACATTGACGAATTAACCCAGAAATTGCGTCGCTATGAAATACTATGGGTCCTATGACTTCCCCTTCTAAATCGAGAAACGTGTCTATGGAAAAGAGACGATTTTCTTTTGGGATACGACTATCTCTTTTCCGATGGACTATTCATTCGTTATTGCATCCCTCGCTCCCTCACATTAACGAATTAATCCAGAAATTGGGTCGCTATGAAATACTATGGGTTTTATTAATTCTTCTCCTAAATCGAGTAACGTTTCTATGGAAACGACAGGATTATCTTTTGGGATACGAGTATCTCCTTTCCGATGCTTTATTCATTCTTTTTTGCATCCCCCGCTCCCTCACATTGGCGAATTAACACAGAAATTGCGTCGCTATGAAATACTATGGGTTATATGACATCTCCTTCAAAATCGGGTAACGTTTCTATGGAGGCGACAGGATTTTCTTTTGTGATACGAGTATCTCATTTCCGATGCACTACTCCATCTTTACTGCATCCCTCGCTCCCTCACGTTGACGAATTAATATAGAAATTGCGTCGCTTAGACATACTATGAGTTCTATGACTTCTCCATTTCAATCGAGTAACGTTTCTATGGAATCGACAGGATTTTCTTTTGGGATACGCGTTTCTCCTTTCCGATGCACTATTCTTTCTTCACTGCACACCTCGCTCCCTCACATTGATGAATTAACACAGAAATTGCGTCGATTTGAATTACTATTGGTTCTATGACATCTTCTTCTAAATCGAGTAACGTTTCTATGGAAACGACAGTATTTTCATTTGGGATACGAGTATTTCCTTTTCGATGCACTGTTCGTTCTTTACTGCATCCCTCGCTCCCTCACAGTGACGAATTAACACAGAGATTGCGTCGCTATGAAATACTATGAGTTCTATGACTTCTCCTTCTAAATCGAGTAACGTTTCTATCTAAAGCACAGGATTTTCTTTTGTGATACGAGTATCTCCTTTCTGATGCACTCCTCCTTTACTGCATACCACAATCCGTCATATTGACGAATTAACACAGAAATTGCGTCGCTATTGAAGACTATGGGTTCCATGTCTTCTTCTCCTAAATCGAGTAACGTTTCTATGGAAACGACAGGATTCTCTTTTGGGATACGATTATCTCCTTTCCGATGACTCTTCCATGTATATTGCATCCTCCGCTCCATCCCATTGACGAATTAACACAGAAATTGCGTCGCAATGAAATACTATGGGTTCTATGACGTCTCCTTCTAAATCGAGTAACGTTGCTATGTAAACTACAGGATTTTCTTTTGGGATACGAGTATCTCCTTTCCGATGCACTATTCCTTGTATATTGCATCGCTCGCTCCCTTACATTGACGAATTAACCCAGAAAATTTGTCGCTATGAAATACTATGGGTTCTATTACTTCTTCTCCTAAATCGAGTAACGTTTCTATGGAAACGACAGGATTATCGTTTGAGATACGAGAATCTCCTTTCCGATGCACTATTCGTTCTTTATTGCATCCCCCGCTCCCTCACATTGACGAATTAACCCAGAAATTGCGTCGCTATGATATACTATGGGTTCTATTACTTCTTCTCCTAAATCGAGTAACGTTTCTATGGAAACGACAGGATTTTCTTTTGGGATACGAGTATCTCCTTTCCGATGCACTATTCCTTCTTTACTGCATCCTTCGCTCCCTCACATTGACGAATTACCACAGAAATTGCTTCGCTATGATACACTATGGGTTCTATGACTTCTCCTTCTAAATCGAGTGACGTTTCTATGGAAAGGACAGGATATTCTTTTGGGATACGAGTATCTCCTTCCCGATGCACTATTTCTTCTTTACCGCATCCCTCGCTCCATCACATTGACGAATTAATACAGAAATGGCGTCGCTTTGAAATTCTATGAGTTCTATGATTTCTCCTTCTAAATCGAGTAACGTTTCTATGGTAACGACAGGATTTTCTTTTGGGATACGAGTATCTACTCTCCCGATGCACTATTCCTTCTATACGGCATCCCTCGCTCCCTCTTATTGACGAATAAACACAGAAATTGCGTCGCAATGAAATACTATGGGTTCTATGACTTCTCCTTCTAAATTGAGTGACGTGTCTATGGAAAGGACACGATCTTCATTTGGGATACGACTATCACGTTTCCGATGCACTATTCCAACTTTACAGCATCCCTCGCCCCCTCACATTGACGAACTAACACAGAAATTGCATCGCTATGAAATACTATGAGTTCTATGACTTCTCGTTCTAAATCGAGTAACGTTTCAATGGAAACTAGAGGATTATCATTTGGGATACGACTATTTCCCTTCCGATGCATTATTCCTTCTTTACTGCTTCCCTCGCTCCTTCACATTGACGAACTAACACAGAAATTGCGTCACTATGAAATACTATGGGTTTTATGACTTCTCCTTCTATATCGGTTAACGCTTCTGTGGTAACGACAGGATTTTCTTTTGGGATGCGACTATCTCCTTTCCGATGCGCTATTCCGCTTTTACTGCATTCCTTGCTCCCTCACATTGACAAATTAACACAGAAAATGATCGCAATGCAATACTGTGGGATCTATGACATCTCCTTCTAAATCGAGTAACGTTCCTATGGAAAGGACAGGATCTTCTTTTGGGATACGAGTATCTCCTTTCCGATGCTCTGATCCAACTCTACTGCATCCCTCGCCCCCTCACATTGACGAATTACCACAGAAATTGCGTTGCAATGTAATAATAACAGATCTATGACATCACCTTCTAAATCGAGTAACGTGTCAATGGAAGCTACAAGATTTTCTTTTGGGATACGACTATCTACTTTCCGATGCACTATTCCTTCTTTACTGCATCCCTCTCGGCTTAATATTGACGAATTAACACAGACATTACGTAGCTACGAAATACTATGGGTTCTATGACCTCTTCTTCTAAATCGAGTAACGTTTCTATGGAAACGACAGGATTTCCTTTTGGGATACGAGTATCTCCTTTCCGACGCATTATTCCTTCTTTACTGCAACCTTCGCTCCCTCACATTGACGAATAAACACAAAATTCCGTCGCCACAAAATACTATGGGTTTTATGACTTCTCCTTCTAAATCGAGTAACGTATCTATGGAAACGAAAGGATTTTGTTTTGGGTTACGGGTATCCCATTTCCGATGCTCTATACCTCCTTTACTGCATCCTTCGCTCCCTCACATTGACGAATTAACACAGAAATTGCGTCGCTATGAAATACTGTGGGTTCTATGACATCTCCTTCTAAATCGAGTAACGTTTCTATGGAAACAACAGGATTTTCTTTTTGGATCCGAGTATTTCCTTTCCGATGCACTATTCCTTCTTTACTGCATCCCTCGCTCCCTCACATTGACGAATTAACCCAGAAATTGCGTCGCTATGAAATACTATGGGTCCTATGACTTCCCCTTCTAAATCGAGAAACGTGTCTATGGAAAGGAGAGGATTTTCTTTTGGGATACGACTATCTCCTTTCCGATGCACTATTCCATCTTTACTGCATCCCTCGCTCCCTCACATTGACGAATCAACACAGAAACTGCGTCGCTATGAAATACTATAGCTTCTATGACTTCTTCGTCTTAATCGAGTAACGTTTCTATGGATACGAAAGGATTTTCTTTTGGGATCCGAGTAACTCCTTTCCAATGCACTATTCCTTGTATATTGCATCCCCCGCTCCCTCCCATTGACGAATTAACACAGAAATTGCGTCGCTATGAAATACTAAGGGTTCTATGACTTCACCTTCTAAATTGAGTAACGTTTCGAAGTAAAGGACACAATTTTCTTTTGGGATACGACTATCTCCTTTCCGATGCACTACTCCATCATTACTGCATCCCTCGCTCCCTCACGTTGACGAATTAACGTTCACGAATTAACACAGAAATTGCGTTGCTATGAAATACTATGGGTTCTTTGACTTCTTCTTCTAAATCGAGTAACGTTTCTGTGAAATCGCCAGGATTTTCTTTTGGGATTCGAGTATCTCCTATCCGATGCACTCCTCCTTTACTGCATACCTCACTCCGTCACATTGACAAATTAACACAGAAATTGCGTCGTCATTAAGGACTATGTGTTCCATGACTTCTCCTCCTAAATCGAGTAACGTTTCTACGGAAACGACAGAATTTTCATTTGGGATAGGAGTATCTCCTTTCCGATGACTATTCCTTGTATATTGCATCCTCCGCTCCCTCCCATTGACGAATTAACACAGAAATTGCGTCGCTATGAAATACTATGGGTTCCATGACGTCTACCTCTAAATCAAGTAACGTTTCTATGTAAAGGACAGGATTTCCTTTTGGGATACGACTATCTCTTTTCCGATGCACTATTCATTCTTTACTGCATCCCCCGCTCCCTCACATTAACTAATTAACACAGAAATTGCGTCGCTAAGAAATTCAATGGGTTCTATTACTTCTTCTCCTAAATAGAGTAACGTTTCTATGGAAACGATAGGATTACCTTTTGGTATACGAGTATCTCCTTTCCGATGCACTATTCCTTCTTTGTTGCATCTCCCGCTCACCTCACATTGTCGACTTAACACAGAAATTGCGTCGCTATGAAATACTATGTGTCCTATAACCTCTCCATCTAAGTCGAGTAACGTTTCTATGGAAGCGACAGGATATTCTTTTGGGATACGAGTATCTCCTTTCCGATGCACTATTCCTTGTATATTGCATCCCCCGCTCCCTCCCATTGACGAATTAACACTGAAATAGCCTCGCTATGAAATACTAAGTGTTCTATGACTTCCCCTTCTAAATTGAGTAACGTTTCTATGTAAAGGACACAATTTTCTTTTGGGATACCACTATCTCTTTCCCGATGGACTATTCATTCGATATTGCATTCCCCGCTCCCTCACATTAACGAATTAACCCAGAAATTGCGTCGCTATGATATACTATGGGTTCTATTACTTCTTCTCCTAAATCGAGTAACGTTTCTATGAAAACGACAGGATTTTCTTTTGGGATACGAGTATCTCCTTTCCGATGCACTAGTCCTTCTTTACTGCTTCCTTCGCTCCCTCACATTGACGAATAAACACAAAATTGCGTCGCTATGAAATACGATGGGTTCCACGACTTCTCCATCTACATCAAGTAACATTTCTATGGAAACGATAGGATTTTCTTTTGGGATACGAGTATCTCCTTTCCGATGCACTATTCCTTCTTTACTGCATCCTTCGCTCCCTCACATTGACGAATTACCACAGAAATTGCGTCGCTATGATATACTATGGGTTCTATGACTTCTCCTTCAAAATCGAGCATCGTTTCTATGGAAACGACAAGATTTGTTTTTGGGATACGAGTATTTCCTTTCCGATACACTTTTCCTTCATTACTGCTTCCCTCGCTCCCTCACATTGACGAATTAACACAGAAATTGCTTCGCTATGATACACTATGGGTTCTATGACTTCTCCTTCTAAATCGAGTGACGTTTCTATGGAAAGGACAGGATATTCTTTTGGGATACGAGTATCTCCTTCCCGATGCACTATTTCTTCTTTACCGCATCCCTCGCTCCATCACATTGACGAATTAACACAGAAATTGCGTCGCTATGAATTACTATTGGTTCTAAGACAATGTCTTCTAAATCGAGTAACGTTTCTATGGAAACGACAGTATTTTCATTTGGGATACGAGTATTTCCTTTCCGATGCACTGTTCGTTCTTTACTGCATCCCTCGCCCCCTCACATTGACGAATTAACACAGAAATTCCGTCGCTATGAAATACTCTGAGTTCTATGACCTCTCCTTCGAAATCGAGTAACGTTTCTATGGAAACGACCGGATTTTCTTTTGGGATACGAGTATCAAATTTCCCGATGCACTATTCCTTCTTTTCTGCATCCCTCGCTCCCTCACATTGAAGAATTAACCCAGAAATAGCGTCGCTATGAAATGCTATGTGTTCTATGACTTCTCCTTGTAAATCGAGAAACATGTCTATGGAATGGAGAGGATTTTCTTTTGGGTTACGACTACCTCCTTTCCGATGCACTATTCCTTCTTTACTGCATCCCTCGCTCCCTCACATTGACGATTTAACACAGATATTGTGTCGCTATGAAATACTATGTGTTCTATGACTTTTCCGTATAAATCAAGTAACGTATCTATGGAAACGACAGGATTTTCTTTTGGCATACGTGTACCTTATTTCCCGATGCACTATTCCTTCTTTACAGCATCCCTCGCTCCCTCACATTGACGAATTAACACAGACATTTTGCCGCTATGAAATACTATGAATTCTATGACTTCACCTTCTAAATCGAGTAACGTGTCTGTCTAAAGGACAGGATTTTCTTTTTTGATACCAGTATCTTCTTTCCGATGCACTATTCCTTCTTTACTGCATCCCTCGGTCCCTCACATTGCCTAATTAACACAGAAATTTCGTCGCTATGAAATGCAATGCGTTCTATGACGTCTAATTCTAAATCGAGTAACGTTTCTATGGAAACGACAGGATTTTCTTTTGGGATACGAGTATCTAATTTCCCGATGCACTATTCCTTCTTTACTGCATCATTCGCTCCCTCACATTGACGAATTAACACAGAAATAGCGTCGCTATGAAATGCTATGGGTTCTATGACTTCTCCTTCTAAATCGAGTAACATGTCTATGGATAGGAGAGGATTTTCTTTTGGGATACGACTATCTCCTTTCCGATGCACAATTCCTTCTTTACTGCATCCCTCGCTCCCTCACGTTCACGAATTAACACAGAAATTGCGTTGCTATGAATTACTATGGGTTCTTTGTCTTCTTCTTCTAAATCGAGTAACGTGTCTGTGGAATCGCCAGGATTTTCTTTTGGGATACGAGTATCTCCTTTCCGTTGCACTCCTCCTTTACTGCATACCTCACTCCGTCACATTGACAAATTAACACAGAAATTGCGTCACTATTAAAGACTATGTGTTCCATGTCTTCTCCTCCTAAATCGAGTAACGTTTCTACGGAAACGACAGGATTTTCTTTTGGGATACGAGTATCTCCTTTCCGATGCACAATTTCTTGTATATTGCATCCCCCGCTCCCTCCCATTGACGAATTAACACAGAAATTGCCTCGCTATAAAATCCTAAGGGTTCTATGACTTCACCTTCTAAATTGAGTAACGTTTCATTGTAAAGGACACAATTTTCTTTTGGGATACGACTATCTGTTTTCCGATGGACTATTCATTCGATATTGCATCCCTCGCTACCTCACATTAACGAATTAACCCAGAAATTGCGTCGCTATGATATACTATGGGTTCTATTACTTCTTCTCCTAAATCGAGTAACGTTTCTATGGAAACGACAGGATTATCTTTTGGGATACGAGTATCTCCTTTCCGATGCACTATTCCTTGTATATTGCATCGCTCGCTCCCTCACATAGACGAATTAACACAGAAATTTTGCCGCTATAATAGACTAATGGTTCTATGACTTCTTCTTCAAAATCGAATAATGTTTATATGGAAACGACAGGGTTTTCTTTTGGGATACGAGTATCTCCTTCCCGATGCACTATTCGTTGTATATTGCATCCCCCGCTCCCTCCCATTGACGAATTAACACAGAAATTCCGTCGCTATGAAGTACTATGAGTTCTATGACTTCTCCTCCTTAATCGAGTAACGTTTCTATCTAAAGGACAGGATTTTCTTTTATGATACGAGTATCTCCTTTCCGATGCACTATTCCTTCTTTACTGCATCCCTCGGTCCCTGACATTGTCTAATTATCACAGAAATTGCGTCGCTATGAAATGCAATGAGTTCTATGACGTCTAATTCTAAATCGAGTAATGTTTCTATGGAAACGACAGGATTTTCTTTTGGGATACGAGTATCTTATTTCCCGATGCACTATTCCTTCTTTAGTGCATCCCTCGTTCGCTCACTTTGACAAATTAACCCAGAAATAGCGTCGCTATGAAATGCTATGGGTTCTATGACTTCTCCTTCTAAATCGAGTAACATGTCAATGGAATGGAGAGGATTTTCTTTTGGGATACGACTATCTCCTTTCCGATGCACTATTACTTCTTTACTGCATCCCTCGCTCCCTCACGTTCACGAATTAAAACAGAAAATGCGTCGCTATGAAATACTATGGGTTCTTTGACTTCTTCTTCTAAATCGAGTAACGTCTCTGTGGAATCGCCAGGATTTTCTTTTGGGATACGAGTATCTCCTTTCCGATGCACTCCTCCTTTACAGCATACCTTACTCCGTCACATTGAAGAATTAACACAGAAATTGCGTCGCTATTAAAGACTATGTGTTTCATGTCTTCTCCTCCTAAATCGAGTAACGTTTCTACGGAAACGAGAGGATTTTCTTTTGGGTCAGGAGTATCTCCTTTCCGATGACTATTCCTTGTATATTGCATTCTCCGCTCTCTCCCATTGACGAATTAACACAGAAATTGCGTCGCTATGAAATACTATGGGTTCTATGACGTCTCCTTCTAAATCAAGTAACGTTTGTATGTGAAGGACAAGATTTTCTTTTGGGATACGACTATCTCTTTTCCGATGCACGATTCGTTCTTTACTGCATCCCTCGCTCCCTCACATTAACGAATTAACACAGAATTTGCGTCGCTAAGAAATTCTATGGGTTCTATTACTTCTTCTCCTAAATAGAGTAACGTTTCTATGGAAGCGACAGGATTTTCTTTTGGGATACGAGTATCTCCTTTCCGATGCACTACTCCACCTTTACTGCAACACTCGCTCCCTCACATTGACGAATTAATACAGAAATTGCGTCGCTATGAAATACTATGAGTTGTATGACTTCTCCATCTAAATCGAGTAACGTTTCTATGGAAACGACAGGATTTTCTTTTGGGATACGAGTATCTCCTTTCCGACGCACTATTCCTTGTATATTGCATCGCTCGCTCCCTCACATTGACGAATTAACACAGAAATTTTGCCGCTATAATAGACTATGGGTTCTATGACTTCTTTTTCAAAATCGAGTAACGTTTCTACGGAATCGACAGGATTTTGTTTTGGGATACGAGTATATCCTTTCCGATGCATTATTCTTTCTTTATTGCATCCCCCGCACCCTCAGATTGACGAATTAACACAGAAATTGCATCGCTATGTAATACTATGGTTTCTATGACCTCTCCTTCTAAATCGAGTAACGTTTCTATGGAGGTGATAGGATTTTCTTTTGGGATACGAGTATCTCCTTTCCGATGCATTATTCCTTGTATATTGCATCCCTCGCTCCCTCCCATTGACGAATTAACACTGAAAATTCTTCGCTATAAAAGCCTATGGGTTTTATGATTTCTCCTTTTAAATCGAGTAACGTATCTATGGAAGCGACAGGATTTTCTTTTGGGATACGAGTATCTCCTTTCCGATGCACTACTCCACCTTTACTGCAACACTCGCTCCCTCACATTGACGAATTAATACAGAAATTGCGTCGCTATGAAATACTATGAGTTGTATGACTTCTCCATCCAAATTGAGTAACGTTTCTATGGAAACGACAGGATTTTCTTTTGGGATACGAGTATCTCCTTTCCGACGCACTATTCCTTGTATATTGCATCGCTCGCTCCCTCACATTGACGAATTAACACAGAAATTTTGCCGCTATAATAGACTATGGGTTCTATGACTTCTTTTTCAAAATCGAGTAATGTTTCTATAGAAACGACAGGATTTTCTTTTGGGATAGGAGTATCTCCTTTCCGATGACTATTCCTTGTATATTGCATCCTCCGCTCCCTCCCATTGACGAATTAACACAGAAATTGCGTCGCTATAAAATACTATGGGCTCTATGATTTCTTCTTCTAAATGGAGTAACGTTTCTACGGAATCGACAGGATTCTGTTTTGGGATACGAGTATATCCTTTCCGATGCATTATTCTTTCTTTATTTCATCCCCCGCACCCTCAGATTGACGAATTAACACATAAAATTGCGTCGCTATAAAATACTATGGGTTCTATGATTTCTTCTTCTAAATGGAGTAACGTTTCTACGGAATCGACAGGATTTTGTTTTGGGATACGAGTATATCCTTTCCGATGCATTATTCTTTCTTTATTGCATTCCCCGCACCCTCAGATTGACGAATTAACACAGAAATTGCGTCGCTATGTAATACTATGGTTTCTATGACCTCTCCTTCTAAATCGAGTAATGTTTCTATGGAGGTGATAGGATTTTCTTTTGGGTTACGACTACCTCCTTTCCGATGCACTATTCCTTCTTTACTGCATCCCTCGCTCCCTCACATTGACGAATTAACACAGAAATTGCGTCGCTATGAAATACTGTGGGTTCTATGACATCTCCTTCTAAATCGAGTAACGTTTCTATGGAAACAACAGGATTTTCTTTTTGGATACGAGTATTTACTTTCCGATGCACTATTCCTTCTATACTGCATCTCTCGCTCCCTCACATTGACGATTTAACACAGTTATTGTGTCGCTATGAAATACTATGTGTTCCATTACTTTTCCGTATAAATCAAGTAATGTTTCTATGGAAACGACAGGATTTTCTTTTGGCATACGAGTATCTAATTTCCCGATGCACTATTCCTTCTTTACTGCATCCCTCGCTCCCTCACATTGACGAATTAACCCAGAAATTGCGTCGCTATGAAATACTATGGGTCCTATGACTTCCCCTTCTAAATCGAGAAACGTGTCTATGGAAAGGAGACGATTTTCTTTTGGGATACGACTATCTCTTTTCCGATGGACTATTCATTCGTTATTGCATCCCTCGCTCCCTCACATTAACGAATTAATCCAGAAATTGGGTCGCCATGAAATACTATGGGTTTTATTAATTCTTCTCCTAAATCGAGTAACGTTTCTATGGAAATGACAGGATTATCTTTTGGGATACGAGTATCTCCTTTCCGATGCTTTATTCATTCTTTTTTGCATCCCCCGCTCCCTCACATTGGCGAATTAACACAGAAATTGCGTCGCTATGAAATACTATGGGTTATATGACATCTCCTTCAAAATCGGGTATCGTTTCTATGGAGGCGACAGGATTTTCTTTTGTGATACGAGTATCTCCTTTCCGATGCACTACTCCATCTTTACTGCATCCCTCGCTCCCTCACGTTGACGAATTAATATAGAAATTGCGTCGCTTAGACATACTATGAGTTCTATGACTTCTCCATTTCAATCGAGTAACGTTTCTATGGAATCGACAGGATTTTCTTTTGGGATACGCGTATCTCCTTTCCGATGCACTGTTCTTTCTTCACTGCATACCTCGCTCCCTCACATTGATGAATTAACACAGAAATTGCGTCGCTTTGAATTACTATTGGTTCTATGACATCTTCTCCTAAATCGAGTAACGTTTCTATGGAAACGACAGTATTTTCATTAGGGATACGAGTATTTCCTTTTCGATGCAATGTTCGTTCTTTACTGCATCCCTCGCTCCCTCACATTGACGAATTAACACAGAAATTGCGTCGCTATGAAATACTATGAGTTCTATGACTTCTCCTTCTAAATCGAGTAACGTTTCTATCTAAAGCACAGGATTTTCTTTTTTGATACGAGTATCTCCTTTCCGATGCACTATTCCTTCTTTACTGCATCCCTCGGTCCCTCAAATTGTCTAATTAGCACAGAAGTTGCGTTGCTATGAAACACTATGGGTTCTTTGACTTCTTCTTCTAAATCGAGTAACGTTTCTGTGGAATCGCCAGGATTTTCTTTTGGGATACGAGTATCTCCTTTCTGATGCTCTCCTCCTTTACTGCATACCGCAATCCGTGATATTGACGAATTAACACAGAAATTGCGTCGCTATTGAAGACTATGGGTTCCATGTCCTCTTCTCCTAAATCGAGTAACGTTTCTATGGGAACGACAGGATTCTCTTTTGGGATACGATTATCTCCTTTCCGATGACTCTTCCTTGTATATTGCATCCTCCGCTCCATCCCATTGACGAATTAACACAGAAATTGCGTCGCAATGAAATACTATGGGTTCTATGACGTCTCCTTCTAAATCGAGTAACGTTGCTATGTAAACTACAGGATTTTCTTTTGGGATACGAGTATCTCCTTTCCGATGCACTATTCCTTGTATATTGCATCGCTCGCTCCCTTACATTGACAAATTAACCCAGAAAATTTGTCGGTATGAAATACTATTGGTTCTATTACTTCTTCTCCTAAATCGAGTAACGTTTCTATGGAAACGACAGGATTATCGTTTGAGATACGAGAATCTCCTTTCCGATGCACTATTCGTTCTTTATTGCATCCCCTGCTCCCTCACATTGACGAATTAACACAGAAATTACGTCGCTATGAAATACTATGGGTTCTATGACCTCTCCTTCTCAATCGTGTAACGTTTCAATGGAAGCGACAGGATTTTCTTTTCGGATACGAGTATCTCCTTTCCGATGCACTCCTCCATCTTTACTGCATCCCTCGCTCCCTCACATTGACGAATTAATACAGAAATTGCGTCCCTATGAAATACTATGAGTTCTATGACTTCTCCATCTAAATCGAGTAACTTTTCTATGGGTACGACAGGTTTTTCATTTGGGGTACGAGTGTCTCCTTCCCGATGCATTATTCCTTGTATATTGCATCCCTCGCTCCCTCACATTGACGAATTAACACTGAAATTTGGTCGCTATTATAGCCTATGGGTTTTATGGCTTCTCGTTTTAAATCGAGTAACGTATCTATGGAAACGAAAGGATTTTCTTTTGGGATACGGGTACCTCATTTCCGATGCTCTATACATTCTTTACTGCATCGTTCGCTCATTCTAATTGACGAATTAACACAGAAATTGCGTCGCTATGAAATACTGAGGGTTCTATGACATCTCCTTCTAAATCGAGTAACGTTTCTATGGAAACAACAGGATTTTCTTTTTGGATACGAGTATTTCCTTTCCGATGCACTATTCCTTCGTAACTGCATCCCTCGCTCCCTCACATTGACGATTTTACACAGTTATTGTGTCGCTATGAAATACTTTGTGTTCTATGACTTTTCCGTCTAAATCAAGTAACGTTTCTATGGAAACGACAGGATTTTCTTTTGGCATACGAGTATCTCATTTCCAGATGCACTATTCCTTCTTTACTGCATCCCTCGCTCCCTCACATTGACGAATTAACCAAGAAATTGCGTCGCTATGAAATACTATGGGTCATATGACCTCCCCTTCTAAATCGAGAAACGTGTCTATGGAAAGGTGAGGATTTTCTTTTGGGATACGAGTATCTCCTTTCCGATGCACTATTGCTTCTTTATTGCATCTCCCGCTCACCTCACATTGTCGAATTAATATAGAAATTGCGCCGCTATGAAATACTATGTGGTCTATGACCTCTCCTTCTAAATCGAGTATCGATTCTATGGAAGCGACAGGATTTTCTTTTGGGATACGAGTATATCCTTTCCGATAAACTACTCCATCATTACTGCATCCCTCGCTCCCTCACATTGACTAATTAATACAGTAATTGCGTCGCTATGAAATACTATGAGTTCTATGACTTCTCCATCTACATCGAGTAATGTTTCTATGGAAGCGACAGGATTTTCTTTTGGGATACGAGTAACTAGTCTCCGATGCACTATTCCTTGTATATTGCATCGCTCGCTCCCTCACATTGACGAATTAACACAGAAATTTTGCCGCTATAATTGACTATGGGTTCTATGACTTCTTCCTCAAAATCGAGTAATGTTTCTATGGAAACGACAGGATTTTCTTTTGGGATACGAGTATCTCCTTTCCGATGAACTATTCCTACTTTACTGCATTTCTCACTCCCTCACATTGACGATTTAACACAATTATTGTGTCGCTATGAAATAGTATGTGTTCTATGACTTTTCCGTCTAAATCAAGTAACGTTTCAATGGAAACGACAGGATTTTCTTTTGGCATACGAGTATCTCATTTCCCGATGCACTATTCCTTCTTTACTGCATCCCTCGCTCTCTCACATTGACGAATTAACCCAGAAATTGCGTCGCTATGAAATACTATGGGTCCTATGACTTCCCCTTCTAAATCGAGAAACGTGTCTATGGAAAGGAGAGGATTTTCTTTCGGGATACGACTATATCCTTTCCGATGCACTATTCCTTCATTACTGCATCCCTCGCTCCCTCACATTGACGAATCAACACAGAAATTGTGTCGCTATGAAATACTATGGGTTCTATGACTTCTTTGTCTTAATCGAGAAACGTTTCTATGGATACGACAGGATTTCCTTTTGGGATACGAGTAACTCCTTTCCAATGCACTATTCCTTGTATATTGCATCCCCCGCTCCCTCCCATTGACGAATTAACACAGAAATTGCGTCGCTATGAAATACTAAGGGTTCTATGACTTCACCTTCTAAATTGAGTAACGTTTCTATGTAAAGGTCACAATTTTCTTTTGGGATACGACTATCTCTTTTCCGATGGACTATTCATTCGTTATTGCATCCCTCGCTCCATCACATTAACGAATTAACACAGAAATTGCGTCGCTATCAAAGACTAATGGTTCTAGCACTTCTCCTTCTAAATCGAGCAACGTTTCTATGGAAACGACAGGATGTTCTTTTGGGATACGAGTATCTCCTTTCCGATGCACTATTCCTTCTTTACTGCATCCCTCGCTCCCTCACATTGAAGAATTAACCCAGAAATAGCGTCGCTATGAAATGCTATGGGTTCTATGACTTCTCCTTCTAAATCGAGTAACATGTCTATGGAAGGGAGAGGATTTTCTTTTGGGATACGACTATCTCCTTTCCGATGCACTATTCCTTCTTTACTGCATCCCTCGCCCACTCACGTTCACGAATTAACACAGAAATTGCGTTGCTATGAAATACTATTGGTTCTTTGACTTCTTCTTCTAAATCGAGTAACGTTTCTGTGGAATCGCCAGGATTTTCTTTTGGGATACGAGTATCTCCTTTCCGATGCACTCCTCTTTTACTGCATACCTCACTCCGTCACATTGACGAATTAACACAGAAATTGCGTCGCTATTAAAGACTATGAGTTCCATGTCTTCCTCTCCTAAATCGAGTAACGTTTCAATGGAAACCACAAGATTTTCTGATGGGATACGAGTATCTCCTTTCCGATGACTATTCCTTGTATATTGCATCCTCCGCTCCCTCCCATTGACGAATTAACACAGAAATTGCGTCGCTATGAAATACTATGGGCTCTATGACGTCTCCTTCTAAATCGAGTAACATTTCTATGTAAAGACAGGATTTTCTTTTGGGATACGACTATCTCTTTTCCGATGCACTATTCAATCTTTACTGCATCCCTCGCTCCCTCACATTAACGAATTAACACAGAAATTGCGTCGCTAAGAAATTCTATGTGTTCTTTTACTTCTTCTCCTAAATCGAAAAACGTTACTATGGAAACGACAGGATTATCTTTTGGGATACGAGTATCTCCTTTCCGATGCACTACTACATTTTTACTGCATCCCTCGCTCCGTCACATTGACAAATGAATACAGAAATTGCGTCGCTATGAAATACTATGAGTTCTATGACTTCTGAATCTAAATCGAGTAACGTTTCTATGGAAACGACAGGATTTTCTTTTGGGATACGAGTATCTCCTTTCCGATGCACTATTCCTTGTATATTGCATCGCTCGCTCCCTCACATTGACGAATTTACACAGAAATTTTGCCGCTATAATAGACTAAGGGTTCTATGACTTCTTCCTCAAAATCGAGTAATGTTTCTATGGAACTGCGTCGCTATTAAAGACTATGTGTCCAATGACTTCTTCTCCTAAATCGAGTATCGTTTCTATGAAAACGACAGGATTTATTTTGGGATACGAGTATCTCCTTTCCGATGCACTACTCCTTCTTTACTGCATCCCTCGCTCCCTCACATTGACGAATGTGAGGGAGCGAGGGATGCAGTAAAGATGGAGTAGTGCACCAGAAAGGAGATACTCGTATCCCAAAAGAAAATCCTGTCGCTTCCATAGAAACGTTACTCGATTTAGATGGAGAAGTCATAGAACAAATAGAATTTCATAGCGACCAATTTCTGTTTTAATTCGTCAATGGGAGGGAGCGGGGGATGCAATATACAAGGAATAGTGCAGCTGAACGGAGATACTCGTATTCCCAAAGAAAATCCTGTCGTTTGCATAGAAATGTTACTCGATTTAGAAGAAGAAGTCATAGAACTCATAGTATTTCATAGCGATGCAATATCTGTGTTAATTCTTCAATGTGAGGGAGCGAGGGATGCAGTAAAGAGGGAATAGTGCACCGGGAAAGGAGATACTCTTATCCCAAAAGAAAATCCTGTCATTTCCGTAGAAACGTTACTCGATTTAGAAGGAGAAGTCATAGAATCTATAGTATTTCATAGCGACGCATGTTCGGTGTTAATTCGTCCTTGTGAGTGAGCGAAGGATGCAGTACAGTAGGAATAGTGCATCGGAATGAATATACTCGTATCCCAAAAGAAAATCATCTCGTTTCCATAGAAACGTTACTCGATTTAGAAGGAGAAGTCATAGAACCCATAGTGTCTCATAGCGACGCAATTTCAGTGCTTATACGTCAATGTGAGGGAGCGAAGGATGCAGTAAAAAAGGAATAGTGCATCGGAAAGGAGATACTCGTATCCCATAAGAAAATCCTGTCGATTCCATAGAAACGTTACTCGTATTTAGAAGAAGAAGTCTTAGAACACATAGTGCTTCATAGCGACGCCATTTCTGTGTTAAATCGTCAATGTGAGGTAGCGAGGGTTGCAGTAAAGAAGGAATAGTGCATCGGAAAGGAGATAGTCGTATTCCAAAAAAAAAATCCAGTCGTTTCCATAGAAACGTTACTCGATATAAAAGAAGAAGTCTTAGAACCCATAGTATTTAATAGCGACGCAATTTCTGTGTTAATTCGTCAATGTGAGGGAGCGAGGGATGCAGTAAAGAAGGAATAATGCATCGGAAAGGACATAGTCGTCTCCCAAAACAAAATCCTTTACTGCATCCCTCGCTCCCTCACATTGACGACTTAACACAGAAATTGGGTCGCTATGAAATACTATGGGTTCGATGACCTCTTCTTCTAAATCGAGTACCGTTTCAATGGAAACGACGGGATTTTCATTTGGGGTACGACTATCTCCATTTCGATGCACTATTCCTTCTTTACTGTATCCCGCGCTCCCTCACATTGACGAGTTAACACAGAAATTGGGTCGCAATGAAATACTATAGGTTCTATGACTTCTTCTTCTAAATCGAGTAACGTTTCTATGGAAACGACAGGATTTTCTTTTGGGATACGAGTCTCTCCCTTGCGATGGGCTATTCCTTGTATGTTGTATACCCTGCTCCCTCCCATTGACGAATGAACACAGAAATGGCGTCGCTATGAAATACTGTGGGTTCTATGACTCCTCCTTCTAAATCGAGTAACGTTTTCATGTTAAGAAAAGGATATTCTTTTGGGATACGACTATCTCTTTTACGATGCACTATTCCTTCTTTACTGCATCCCTCGCTCACTCACATTAACGAATGAACACAGAAATTGCGTCGCTATTAAATACATATGGGTTCTATGACTTCTTCTTCTAAATTGAGTAACGTTTCTATGGATACGACAAAATTATCTTTTGGGATACGAGTAACTCCGTTCCGGTGCACTATTCCTTCTTTATTGCATCCCGCGCTCCCCCAAATTGACGAATTAACACAGAAATTGCGTCGCTATGAAATACTATGGGTTCTATGACACTCCTTCTAACTCGAGTAACGCTTCTATGGAAGCGATAGGATTTTCTTTCGGGATACGAGTATCTCCTTTCCGGTGCACTACTCCATCTTTACTGCATCCCTCGCTCCCTAACATTGACGAATTAACACAGAAACTGCGTCGCTATGATGTAGTATGAGTTCTATGACTTCTCCATCTAAATCGAGTAACGTTTCTATTGAATCAAAAGGATTTTCTTTTGGCATACGTGTATATCCTTTCCGATGCGCTCTTCTTTGTATATTGCCTCCCTCTCTCCCTCATATTGATGAATTAATACAGAAATTGCGTCGCTATGAAATACTATGCGTTCTATGCCATCTTCTTCCAAATCGAGTATCGTTTCTATGGAAACGACAGAATTTTCTTTTGGGATACGAGTATTCTTTTCCGATGCACTATTCGTTCTTGACTGCATCCCCCGCTCCCTCACATTGACGAATTTACACAGAAACTGCGTCGCTGTGAAATACTATGAGTTCTATGACTTCTCCTTCTAAATCGAGTAACGTGTCTATGGAAATTACAGGATTTTCTTTTGGTATACGACTAACTCCTTTCCGATGCACTATTCCATCTTTTCTGCATCCCGTAGTATTTCATAGCGACGCAATTTCTGTGTTAATTCCTCAATGTGAGGGAGCGAGGTATGCAGTAAAGAAGGAATAGTGCATCGGAAAGGAGTTACTCGTATCCCAAAAGAAAATCATGTCCTTTCAATAGAAACGTTAATCGATTTAGAAGGAGAAGTCATAAAACCCAGAGTATTTCATAGCGACGCATTTTCTGTGTTAATACGTCAATGTGATGGAGCAAGGGATGCAGTAATGAAGGAATAGTGCATCGGAAAGTAGATACCCGTATCCCAAAAGAAATTCCTCTGCTCTCCATAGACACGTTACTCGATTAAGAAGGAGAAGTCATAGAACCCATAGTATATCATAGCGACGCAATTTCTGTGTTAATTCGTCAATAGGAGGGAGCGAGGGATGCAGTAATGGAGGAATAGTGCATCGGGAAAGGAGATACTCGTATACCAAAAGAAAGTTCAGTCGTTTCCATAGAAACGATTTAGAAGGAGAAGTCATAGAATTCATAGTATTTCGTAGCGACGCAATTTCTGTGTTAATTCATCAATGTGAGAAAGCGAGATATGCAGTAAAGAAGGAATAGTGCATCGGAAAGGAGATACTCGTATACGAAAAGAAAATTATGTCCTTTCCATAGAAACGTTACTCGATTTAGAAGTCATAGAACTCATACTATTTCATAGCGACGCAATTTCTGTGATAATTCGTCAATGTGAGGGAGCGAGGGATGCAGTAGAAAGGGAATAGTGCATCGGAAAGGAGATACTCGTATCCGAAAAGAAAATCCTGTCGTTCCCATAGAACCGTTACTCGATTTAGAAGAAGGGGTCATAGAACCCATAGTATTTCATAGTGCGAGAAAATATAATAGTGAGATCAGTGTGCAAGTAATCAGGACGGCCCAAAATTCTAAACAGCATGTAATTAGTGAGTTCCAAGTCAAAGGAGATTTCGGTCGATTAGTGAAGGAGAAGTTAAATGAATCCGACTGCATTACTGAAGATCAGAAGAAGCAGCTGAGAGAATTATTATTAGCGTATAAAAACGTGTTTGATGAAAGGCCAGGAGTTATTAAGGGATACATATGCCATCCCAACGTTAAGCCGCACGAAACGCATTGTTTAACTTCCTATCCTGTTCCCTGGAGGTTAAAGGCTCAAGTTCAGAAAGAAATAGATCGCATGTTGAAATGGGGTTTGATCGAACCCTCTACAAGCCCATACTGCTCCTCATTGTTGGTCGTGCCAAAAGCAAATTGGACTGTGAGACTGGTACTCGACGCCAGAGAAATAAATAAAATTATAATTCCAGTAAGAACACATCCGGAAAACATAGACGAACTTATACAACGGTTCCAGGATGTCCAATATTTGACAAGCATTGATTTGCGGAGTTCTTATTGGCAAGTCAAGCTGGATGAGTCATCAAGGAAATATCCGGCTTTCATTTATTCCGGAAGAAGTTACCAATTTACTGTAGTTCCTTTCGGACTCAACATTAGTGCTGGAATCTTTATAGCAGCTCAAGATTATGCACTAGGCCCAGAACTAAGAACCAGGATAACAGTGTTTCTTGATGATTTGCTTATTGCATCGAAGACTTGGGAGGAGCATATTACCTTACTGAGCCGGGTGTTGGACGTGTTCAAAACCATGGGAATAACTGCTAACCTACAGAAATCCCATTTTGCAGTAAACAGAATCAAGTTCCTGGGGCATATAATTGACGCAAAGGGAATTTTACCAACCAAGGAGAAGCTAATTGCGATTAGTAAGTTTCCAACACCCAGAAATAGGAGGCAATTAAAAGGGTTTATGGGTCTTGCCTCATTTTTTAGAAGATTTATAACAAATCAGGCCATGAACGCAGCAGCTCTGAATAGTTTGCTGAAGAAGCATGTGCCCTGGCTCTGGACATTAGAGTGCCAAGAAGCATTCGAGGAGATAAAGAAGCAATTAGTAAATGCACCGCTTTTGTACCATCCGGACATGCAAGAAGAATTTTACTTGTCAACAGATTCGTCGAATGTGGGTCTTGGAGCGTGCCTTTTCCAAGTACGCAAGATAAATGGACCTTCTGTCCTATTGCGTTTGCTAGTCGTGTTTTGTCCAACTGTGAACGAACTTACACGACGACAGAATTAGAGGCTCTTGCGGTCGTCTGGTGATTTAAAAAATTCATTATTATCTATATGGGTCAAAGGCTATCGTATATTGCGATCAGCAATCATTAACGTTTTTACAAACGTGTAAAGTGTGACACCCCAGACTGGCTAGATGGACTCTCGCTCTGCAACAATACCAATTTAAGATCGTACATGTGTCAGGGCAGCAAAACATTATTGCTGACGCTCTATCAAGGTCACCGCAGGGTTTAACCAAAGAGATTGAAGTAAACAATAACTCAGAATTCCCTGTATTGCTGCTGCAGGAAAACCCATTTAAGACGTACTATGTCAATTTGTGTGCGCATGTGGCCCAGTTACAGAAAAGAGATGCTCAATGGGGAAGTGTCATTCAAAGGTTACAACAGCAACCTTTGGATCAGATGGCAAATTATTACAAGCTGGTAAATGGCGTATTATTTTTCCGCTGTGGGAGGCCAAACAAAGTCCGTTGGTGTGTTTGTATACCTGAGGCGCAAATAGAGAAACTGTTGTGTCGGTAGCTGGGCCGACACCGTGAAGTTGAGATGGCTGAAAATGCACGCAAGACTAAAGCAGACGGGCGTGAAGTCTGGAACATGAGAACTTATAAATGAATAAGAAGAAAAGTATGTAGATGCTTATTACTTATCTTTTAATTAGTCCTTGGAATACATCTCTCTTGAATACTCGTAAGCTATAGGCACTGATACAAATGGCGCCTTGCTAGTTCGTAGCCATTAACTTAGCTGATGGCTATTCTGTCTCTCGGCTAATGAGAGAGAAAGGCTTCGTACATCTGGTCGGTAGCTAGGTTCTCGTTCAACTGGGCGGTAGCTAGGTTCTAGTACAACTGGGCGGTAGCTAGGTTCTCGTACAACTGGGCTGTAGCTAGGTTCTCGTCCAACTGGGGTCGAGTGCTCTCTCGTATCACGAGACCTGCCTTGGTGGTGGCGCTAGGTCTGCGATCACAGTGGCGACACGCGGGTCCGACATGTACTACATGGACCGCGGCCGATTTAAGCTACCACCTAGCAAGTGTGGTGTCTGGCGGTGACACCACAGAAACTTGTATGGTTCACTCATTTAACCTGGGGACATTTCAGTGCGACAAAATGTGCAGACAAGATAAGTGGGTACTGTTATTTTCCCAACATAAAGCGCAGAGTGCATGAGGTTTTAAAGAGATGCATAATCTGTCAAAAAACAAAGCCGGATTCAAAAGGGAGTAAGCGCCCATTATGCTCTATATTAGTCCAAGAACCAAAAGAATTAATTTCGTGCGATCTGTGTGGACCGTTACCTACTTCAAGAGGTGGTGTTAGATATGTGTTGGCATTTCTTGATGTGTGTACGAAATACGTGAAGCTATACCCGATAAAGGGGGCTACAGCCAAAGTAATTGTATTAAGATTGATAAGGGATTATCTTCCACATGTTGGTACACCTAAGGCGATCATAACAGACAATGCTAAAATATTCACGGGACTCCGATGGAAACAGACTTTGTCTCAAGTCGGTGTGAAACGCATACTAACATCATTTGACCACCCACAAGGCAATTTGGTTGAGAGAATTTTTAGAGAATTCAATCGATTTATGAGGACGTATTGCCATAATAAGCAGACTGCGTGGGCAAATTATGTGGAAGAGTTTGAGCAGATATACAATAACATGCCCCACTCCTCAACTGGATATACACCTCGTGAAGTGATGTTCGAAGCAAAAGAGGAAAACTTCTGGACGAACCATATGCCGAAAACTCAGGAAAATGAGATGCCTTGGGAAGAAAAAATAAGACAAGCCATCATAAATATGACGAAAAAGGCTGATCAGAGAAAACAACATTATGACAAATTAATCAAGAGGGTACAGACATACCATGTTGGAGAGAAGGTACTAGTCAAAAGACATACCAAATCATCCTTAATAAAGAGAAGTATAAAGAAATGGGAGTTACTATATACTGGCCCATACATTATCCTACAAATTCCGACTCCTGGGGCTTATCTGTTAGCATACCCGGGATCGAACAAAATAAAAGGGTTATTTTGCCATAACGACTTGAAAAAATTTAATGAAGATTAGAAGATAGGGAGGAATGGCGTTGCGAACGACAGAGATGAACGCTCGTAAAATACATAACAATAAACTGTGTGTGTAGTGTTAGAAAACTTTAAATTGAAATAGTTAGAAATAGATTATAGAAATAGTGATTAACTATTACTATCGAGTGTTGTAAAGAAGATAGTGGAGATAGGCTTCACCTATGGTTTGGGTGAACATGGAACCTCAGCATTGCTAATGTCATCAAGATTTATAAAGGATCTAACTGACCTTCAAGAACAATGAAATGTTTCCCGTAAATGACGCTGAATAATCAAAAGAGGTTCCGAGTGAAGGTACATATATAATTTCAAGTGCATGCTTAGATGTGTAAACGTATGAAAGGATGTGTTGAGGCAGTGAATCATGAGTGACGGTTAACGCCGCAAAGATAATTTCCCGCGCAAAACAGTTGACGTCGGCGCGAGAGTTAGAATCGATATAGACGACACAGATATGCTTTGTAGGAGACTCGCACCAAACGCGAGGGTAAACTGATTCATGTTGAACTTTAAAAAGAAAAGGTGTTATAATTAGAAGTTAAGAGTTGTTAATTTATTATTGAATGTTTAAAGAAAGTAATATTCATAGAATTAGTAGTTATTTAATGGGTCATGTTCGTTTGGAATTTTTGTTTGAAAAAAAAAATCCATTTCCATACATGTGCATGTGTGAACGCCGTATGAATCAGAGAATAAATGAAAGAAGTGAATCCGCATTCCCCAATGCTAATAACTTTTACATTAAAGCAATCAAGCGGAGAAATATATGTATTTAGAATAAAAAGTTTTTGAGTATAGATAAATTATATGACTTTTCAAGGAAATGATGGATTATGTCTTTGTATAAAATGAACTACACTTTCCATTATTTGGTGATTTGAATCCTAAATCTATTGTAAGTTGCATGAATCCTTTAAATTACGAAGAACAAATCAGTGATAGCAAATGTGTCAGAACTTTTGGACTTATAAGCACAAGTGGGGATGCAAAGTCAAAAAGAGTATTCAAACGAGAGTAAATACGATGATGCTTTTGGCAACATCATTAGTTACTGGCTAAGTTCCTTGAAGTACGTCGTAACAAAAAGGATGCATGAAGCCATAAGGATTTTGCTTTCCAAAAGGGGAATCTGGGACGGTGCAACCTAACCAGTTCTCTTACAGGAAGAGTTTCCCTTTTGGTCATTGCTAATTCTTTTGGAATGAATGTTGCATGTGAATTCGAGTATCCCCGTCCCTTCTACTCTTCCCATTGTGGGCCGCGTAGAAGACCGACTACAAAGTGGGCCGCGTAGAAGACCGACTACAAAGTGGGCCGCGTAGAAGACCGACTACAAATGTGGACGTTGGGGACATGCAAGACCCGGGGGAGATTTAGCACCGCAAGATATTGTCCTAGGAACAAGATTGTAAAACAAAAATTCACGTTATTTATTGTAAAATGATTTTTTTTTTTTTTTTTTTTTTTTTTTTTTTGCTAGAGGCACAAATCACACTTCTCCAAGGCGTTATATAAATCGATCCCTATCTTTCCTTTAGAGATCTATTTCCACAATTATTTTTTTTCCTTCTATAGGCTTTCCTATCTTCTATGTACCGTAGGCTGGGGGTCTAGGCTTAAGAGGTTTTCCAAGGTTTCCCTGCTTAAGAAAGTTCCCGAATGGGTAGACCGCGATAACAGTTTCATGAAAGATCATCTTCCTTGGTTGTGCACAGCAGACATAACACCTTGATGCACGTAAAAGCAATACAGCCGCGGTACATGTCTCTTCATTTCTTCTGTTTTCAATACTTCGTTTCTTCGTCTGTGTTAAACATAATATTCTTTTCCAGTCGGAGAACTGACAATTATCACTTCCGGGTTATCCACACTAATAGATAGCTCGCGAAGTGTGTTCGGTAATTCAAAATTGAGCTCACAAACTTCGCTCGCTGCGAGGGGCATTGTAATCTCCCCAAGGAAAATTACCCTCTACCACACAATAATTAATAATTATCAATCAAATCATCCACATTTATTCACTATTGGAAAGTATCTGATCGGATTTTTTAGTAATATATGCGCCGACAGCTCGTCGACGCCAAGGTATTTTGCTAGTACGTTTCTTCTTTGGAATAACAGAGATACATATGTGTATTCTCCATGGTTGTTGGGGACGGATAACTAGGACAGCTTAGGAAGTATCAGTTGGAAGATTATCGGGTTGCTAAAAGAGACATATTTGCTCTTCTTCTCGCTAAAGCGAGCTATTAACGTTTGTGCCACTAGCGGGTCATTTGAAGAGAGAGAAAAACTGTAAACGCAAATTAAGTAAGACTTGGAATCAACAGAAAACGGAACATGTAATGGAGATGGATTGAATATACAATTTTCCCCAGAAATAAGGTCTGTGTCCCTTTTATTCGAGAGTGAATGACGAATAATTCTCTGTCTGAATCATTGATGATTGTCTTGGCCCTGTAATTAGTGGGGAAGTTTCAGTTGTGACGAAGAGAGCCCGCAATCACCGATATTTTATAAAATCGTCCAAAAAGACTTCGACACATCTGAAATCCTAAATCTGTCGTAAAATGAACGAATTGTTCAAACGATCGACTTTCCCAACTGAATGCAGCGCTTAACAATAATAATAGATATAAAGAACTTTTACAGCTAGCCAGCCGCTGGATATTAAGACGAAGGGCTCCACCAGAGATTCTATTGGGCTGAGTTCACGTAATGAAATATTATATTTAAAACTGTATATAGATAAAGGACAGAGAGAGAGAGAGCGAATGGAATTAGAGAAAATACGCAGAATCCTCCATTAGTATAATTGTTTGCCTGTCTTATCACGGATCAGGCTAAAGATAAAACAAGAGGCCATTACTTTGCTGTACAGGTTTATGTGTGAAAGACATTACACCAAGCTAGCGGCAAGCTGCATTCACATACTTTCATCATTTACAGTATAATCCATTATAAAACGTTACTCATATGAGAAGGAGATGTCATAGAAGCCATAGTATTTCAGAGCGACACAATTTCTGTGTTAATTCGTCAATGTGAGGGAGCGAAGGATGCAGTTAAGAAGGAATAGTGCATCGCACAGGAGATACTCATATCCCAAAGGAAATTCCAGTCCTTTCCGTAGAGACGTTACTCGATTTAGAAGGAGAAGACATAGAATCCATAGTATTACGAGCCACGCTATTTCTCTGTTAATTCGTCAATGTGAGGGAGCGAGATATGCAGTAAAGAAGGAATAGTGCATCGGAAAGGAGATACTCATATCCCAAAAGAAAATCCTGTCGTTTCCATAGAAAGTTACTCGATTTAGAAGGAGAAGTCATAGATGACACTGTATTTTATAGCGACGCTATTTCTGTGTTAATTCGTCAATGTGAAGGAGCGAGGTATGCAGGAAAGAAGGAATAGTGCATCGGAAAGGAGATAGTCGTATCCCAAGAGAAAATCCTGTCGTATCCATAGAAACTTTACTCGATTTAGAAGGAGATGTCATAGTACACATAGTATTTAATAGCGACCCAATTTCTGTGTTAATTCGTCAATGTTAAGTAGTGAGGGATGCAGTAAAGAAGGAATAATGCATCGGAAAGGAGATAGTCGTATCCCAAAAGAAAATCCAGTAGTTTCAATAGAAATGTTACTCGATATAGAAGGAGAGGTCATAGACTCATAGTATTTCATAGCGACGTAATTTCTGTGTTAATTCGTCAATGTGAGGGAGCGACGGAAGCAGTAAAGAAGGAATAATGCATCGGAAAGGAGATACTCGTATCCCAAAAGGAAATCCTGTCGTTTCCATAGAAACGTTACTCGATTTAGAATGAGAAGTCGTAGTACCCATGGAATTTCATAGCGAGGCAATTTCTGTGTTAATTCGTCAGTGTGACGGAGCGTGGCATGCAGTAAAGATGGAATAGTGTATCGGAAAGGAGATAGTCGTGTCCCAAAAGAAAACCTGTCCTCTCCATAGTCACGTTACTCCATTTAGATGGAGAAGTCATAGAACACATAGTATTTTATAGCGACGCAATTTCTGTGTTAATTCGTCAATAAGAGGGAGCGAGGGATGCAGTAAAGAAGGAACACTGAATCGGGAAAGGAGGTTCTCGAATACCAAAAGAAAATCCCGTCGTTTCCATAGAATGGTTACTCGATTTAGAAGGAGGAGTCATAGAACCCGTAGTATTTCATAGCGACGCAATTTCTGTGTTAATGGAGAGGACAGGATTTTCTTTTGGGATTGGAGTATCTCCTTTCCGATGCACTGTTCCATCTTTACTGCATGCCACGCTCCGTCACATTGACGAATTATCACAGAAATGGCCTCGCTATGAAATTCCATGGGTACTACGACATCTCATTCTAAAGCGGGTAACGTTTGTATGGAAACGACAGGATTTCCTTTTGGGATACGAGTATCTCCTTTCCGATGCATTATTCCTTCTTTACTGCTTCCCTCGCTCCCTCACATTGACGAATTAACACAGAAATTACGTCGCTATGATATACTATGAGTCTATGACTTCTCCTTCTATATCAAGTAACGTTTCTATGGAAACGACAGGATTTCCTTTTGGGATACGAATATCTTCTTTCCGATGCACTATTCCATCTTTACTGCATCCCTCGCTCCCTCACATTGACGAATTAACACAGAAACTGCGTCGCTATGAAACACTATGTGTTATATGTCTTCTCCTTCTAAACCGAGTAACGTTTCTACGGAAAGGACTGGATTTTGTTTTCGGTACCGACTATCTCCTTGCCGATGCAATATTCCTTCTTTACTGCATCCCTCGCTCCCTCACATTGACGAATTAACACAGAAATTGCGTCGCTATGAAATACTATGGGTACTATGACATCTCCTTCTAAAACGAGTAGCGTTTCTATGGAAAGGACTGGATTTTCTTTACGGAACCGACTATCTCCTTTCCAATGCAGTATTCCTTCTTTACTGCATCCCTCGCTACCTCACATTGACGAATTAACCCAGAGATTGCGTTGCTAAGAAATACTATGGGTTCTATGTCTTCTACTTCTAAATCGAGTAACGTTTCTATGCAATCGACCGGTTTTTCTCTTGGGATACGCCTATCTCCTTTCCGATGCACTATTCCCTCCTTACTGCATCCCTCGCTCCCTCACAAACGACAGGATTTTCTTTTATGATACAAGTATCTCCTTTCCGATGCACTACTCCATCTTTACTGCATCCCTCACTCCCTCACATTGACGAACTAACACAGATATTGCGTCGCTATGAAATACAATGTGTTCTATGACATCCCTTCTAAATCGAGTAACGTTTTTATTGTAGCGAGAGCAATTTCTTTTGGGATACGAGTATCTCCTTTCCGATGCCCTATTCCCTCTTTACTGCATCCCTCGCTCCCTCGCATTGACGAATTATAACAGAAATTTCGTCGCTGTGAAATACTGTCAGAACTATGACTTCTCCATCTAAATCGAGTAACGTTACTATGGAAACGACTGGATTTCCTTTTGGGATACGAGTATCTCCTTTCCGATGCACTATTATATCTTTACTGCATTTCTCGCTCCCTCACATTGACGAATTAACACAGAGATTGCGTCGCTATGAAATACTATGGGTTCTTAGTCTTCTTCTTCTAAATCGAGTAACGTTTCAATGGAATCGACAGGATTTTCATTTGGGATCCGACTATCTCTTTTCCGATGCACTATTCCATCTTTACAGCATCCCCCGCTCCCTCACATTGACGAATTAACTCAGAAATTGCGTCGCTATGAAATACTATGTGTTCTATGACTTCTCCTTCTAAATCGAGTAACGTTTGTATGGAAACGACTGGATTTTCTTTTGTGATACGAGTATCTCCTTTCCGATGCACTATTCCTTCTCTAGTGCATCCCTCGCTCTCTCACATTGACGAAGTAACACAAACATTGCGTCGCTATGAAATACTATGTGTTCTATGACATCACCTTCTAAATCGAGTAACGTTACCATGGTAGCGAGAGGATTTTCTTTTGGGATACGAGTATCTCCTTTCCTATGCACTACTCCATCTTAACTGCATCCCTCGCTCCCTCACATTGACGAATTATAACAGAAATTGCGTCGCTATGAAATACTATGAGTTCTAAGACTTCTCCATCTAAATCGCGTAATGTGTCAATGGAAAGGACAGGATTTTGTTTTGGGATCCAACTATCTCCATTCCGATGCACTATTACATATTTACAGCATCCCTCGTTCCCTCACATTGACGAATTGACACAGATATTGCGTCACCATGAAATACTATGAGTTCCATGACTTCTCCTTCTAAATCGAGTAACGTTTCTATTTGAAACTACAGGATTTTCTTTTGGGATACGACTATCTCCTTTCCGATGCATTATTCCTTCTTTACTGCATCACTCGCTCCTTCACATTGACGATTTAACACAGAAATTGCGTCGCTATGAAATACAATGGGTTCTATGACTTCTCCTTCTAAATCGAGGAACGTTTCTATTGAAACTACAGGATTTTCTTTTGGGATACGACTATCTCCTTTCGGATGCATTATTCCTTCTTTACTGCACCCACGCTCCTTCACATTGACGATTTAACACAGAAATTGCGTCGCTATGAAATACTATGGGTTCTATGACTTCTCCTTCTAAATCGAGTAACGTTTGTATGGAAACGACTGGATTTTCTTTTGGGATACGCGTATCTCCTTTCCGATGCACTATTCCTTCTTTAGTGCATCCCTCGCTCCCTCACATTGACGAAGTAACACAAACATTGCGTCGCTATGAAATACTATGTGTTCTATGACATCACCTTCTCAATCGAGTAACGTTACCGTGGTAGCGAGAGGATTTTCTTTTGGGATACGAGTATCTCCTTTCCTATGCACTACTCCATCTTTACTGCATCCCTCGCTCCCTCACATTGACGAATTATAACAGAAATTGCGTCGCTATGAAATACTATGAGTTCTAAGACTTCTCCATCTAAATCGCGTAATGTGTCTATGGAAAGGACAGGAATTTCTTTTGGGATACGACTATCTCCTTTCCGATGAACTATTCCATATTTACTGCATCCCTCGCTCACTCACATTGACGAATTAACACAGAAATTGCGTCGCTATGAAATACTATGAGTTCTATGACTTCTCCTTGCAAATCGGGTAACGTTTCTATTGAAACTACAGGATTTTCTTTTGGGATACGAGTATCTCCTTTCCTATGCACTACTCCATGTTAATTGCATCCCGCGCTCCCTCACATTGACGAATTATAACAGAAATTGCGTCGCTATGAAATACTATGAGTACTATGACTTCTCGATCTAAATCGCGTAATGTGTCTATGGAAAGGACAGGATTTTGTTTTGGGATCCGACTATCTCCTTTCCGATGTACTATTACATATTTACTGCATCCCTCGCTCCCTCACATTGACGATTTGACACATATATTGCGTCGCCATGAAATACTATGAGTTCCATGACTTCTCCTTCTAAATCGAGTAACTTTTCTATGGAATCGACAGGATTTTCTTTTAGGATACGAGTATCTCCTTTCCTATGCACTAATCCTACTTTAGTGCATTCCTCGCTCCCTCACACTGACGAATTAACACAGACATTGCGTCGCTATGATATACTATGTGTTCTATGACACCTCCTCCTAAATCGAGTAACGTGTCTATGGTAGCGACAGGATTTTCTTGTGGGATACGAGTATCTCCATTCCGATGCACTACTCCATCTTTACTGCATTTCTCGCTCCCCCACATTGACGAATTATAACAGAAATTGCGTCGCTATGAAATACTATGAGTTCTATGATTTCTCCATCTAAATCGAGTAACGTTTCTATGGAAACGACAGGATTTAATTTGGGATACGAGTTTCTCCTTTCCGATGCACCATTCCTTCTTTACTGCATCCCTCGCTCACTCACATTGACGAATTAACACAGTTATGGCGTCTCTATAAAATTCAATGGGTTTCATGACTTCTCCTTCCAAATCGAGTAACGTTTCTATGGAAAAGACAGGATTTTATTTTGAAATACGACTATCTCCTTTCCGATGCACTATTCCTTCTCTACTGCATCCCTCGGTCCCACACATTGACGAAATAACACAGAAAATGCCTCGCTATGAAATTCCATGTGTTCTATGCCTTCTTCTAAATCGAGTAACGTTTCTATGGAAACAACAGGATTTTCTTTTTGGATACGACTATCTCCTATCCGTTGCACTATTGCTTCTTTACTGCATCCCTCGCTCCCTCTCATTTGCGAATTAACACAGAAATTGCGTCGCTATGAAATACTATAGGGCCTTTGACTTCTCCTACTAAATCGTGGAACGTTACTTTGGAAACGACAGGATTTTCTTTTGGGATACGAGTATCTCCTTTTCGATGCATTATTCCATCTTTACTGCATCCCTCGCTCCCTCACACTGATGAATTAACACAGAAATTGCGTCGCTATGAAATACTATGGGTTAAAGCCATCTCCTTCTAAATCGAATAACGTTTCTATGGAAACGACAGGATTTCCTTTTGGGTTACGAGTTTCTCCTTTCCGATGCACTACTCCAACTATACTACATCCCTCGCTCCCTCACATTGACGAACTTAACAGAAATTGCGTCGCTATGAAATACTATACGTTCTATGACTTCTCCATCTAAATCGAGTAAAGATTCTATGGAAACGACAGGATTTCCTTTTGGGATACGAGTATCTCCTTTCCGATGCACTATTCATTGTTTTCTGCATCCCTCGCTCCCTCACATTGACGAATTATCATAGAAATTGCGTCGCTATGAAATACTATTTGTCCTATTACTTCTCCTTCTAAATGGAGTAACGATTCTATGGAGATTTTCTTTTCGGAACTGACTATCTCATTTCCGATGTTCCACACTTTCTTTATAGCATCCCTCGTTCCCTCACACTGACGAATTAACACAGAGATTGCGACGCTATAAAATACTGTGGGTTCTATGTCTTCTTCTTCTAAATCGAGTAACGTTTCTATGGAAACGACAATATATTTTTTTGGGATACGAGTATCTCCTTTCCGATGCACTATTCCTTCTTTACTGCATCACTCACTTCCTGACATTGCCGAATTAACGCAAAATTTCGTTCCTATGAAATACTATGGGTTCTATGTCATCTCCTTCTAAATCGAGTAACGTTTTAATGGAAACGACACGATTATCTTTTGGGATCCGACTATCTCCTTTCCGATGCGTTATTCCATCTTTACTGCATCCCTCGCACCCTCACATTGACGAATTAACACAGAAATTGCGCCGCTATTAAATACTATGAGTTCAATGACTTCTCCTTCTAAATCGAGTAACGTTTCTATTGAAACTACAGGATTATCTTTTGGGATACGACTATCTCCATTCCAATGCTTTATTCCTTCTTTACTGCACCCTCGCTCCTTCACATTGTCGATTTAACACAGAAATTCCGTCGCTACGAAATACTATGGTTTCTATGACTTCTCCTTTTAAATCGAGTAACGTTGGTAAGGAAACGACAGGATTTTCTTTTGGGATACGAGTATCTCCTTTCCGATGCACTATTCCTTCTCTAGTGCATCCCTCGCTCCCTCACATTGACGAAGTAACACAGAAATTGCGTCTCTATGAAATACAATGGGTTCTTTGACTTCTCCTTCTCAGTCGAGTAACGTGTCAATGGAAAGGACAGGATTTTCTTTTTCGATCCGACTATCTCTTTTCCGATGCACTATTCCATCTTTACTGCATCCCTCGCTGCCTCACATTGACGAATTAACACAGATATTGCGTCGCTATGAAATACTATGGGTTCTATGAGTTCTCCTTCTAAATCTAGAAATGTGTCTATGGAAAGGACAGGATTTTCTTTTGGGATACGACTATCTCCTATCCCGATGCACCATTCCTTCTTTACTGCATCCCTCGCCCTCTCTTACTGACGAATTAACACAGAAGTTGCGTCGCTATGAAATACTATGGGTTCTATGACTTCTCCTTCTAAATAGAGTAACGTGTCTATGGAAAGGGCAGGATTTTCTTTTGGGATGCAACTATCTCCTTTCCGATGCACTATTCCATCCTTACTGCATCCCTAGCTCGCTAACATTGACGAATTAACACAGAAATTGCGTCGCTATTAAATACTATGGGTTCAATGGCTTCTCCTTCTATATCAAGTAACGTTTCTCTGGAGACGACGGGATTTTCTGTTGGGATACGAGTATCTCCTTTCCGATGCACTATTCCTTTTATTACTGCATCCATCGCTCCCTCACATTGACGAATTAACACAGAAATTGCGTCGCTATGAAATAATATGTGTTCTATGACTTCTCCTTCTAAATCGAGTAACGTTTCTATGTAAACGACAGGATTTTCTTTTGGGATACGAGTATCTCCTTCCGATACAGTATTCCTTTTATTACTGCATCCATTGCTCCCTCACATTGACGAATTAACACATAAATTGCGTCGCTATGAACTACTATGGGTTCAATGACTTCTCCTTCTAAATCGAGTAACGTTCCTATGCAATGGACAGGATTTTCTTTTGGGATACGACTATCTCATTTCCGATGCACTACTCCTTCTTTACTGCATCCCTCGCTCCCTCACATTGACGAATTAACACAGATACTGCGTCGCTATGAAATACTATGGGTTCTATGACTTCTCCTTCTAAATCTAGAAATGTGTCTATGGAAAGGGCAGGATTTTCTTTTGGGATGCAACTATCTCCTTTCCGATGCACTATTCCATCCTTACTGCATCCCTAGCTCGCTAACATTGACGAATTAACACAGAAATTGCGTCGCTATTAAATACTATGGGTTCAATGACTTCTCCTTCTAAATCGAGTAACGTTCCTATGGAATGGACAGGATTTTCTTTTGGGATACGACTATCTCATTTCCGATGCACTACTCCTTCTTTACTGCATCCCTCGCTCCCTCACAATGACGAATTAACACAGAAATTGCGTCGCTGTGAACTACAATTTGTTCTATATGTTCCCCTTCTAAATGGAGATACGTTTCTATGGAAAGGAATGGATTTTCTTTTCGGAACGGACTATCTCCTTTCCGATGCTCTGTTCCTTCTTTACTGCATCCCTCGCACCCTCCATTGACGAATTAACACAGAGATTGCGTCGCTATGAAATACTGTGGGTTGTATGTCTTCCTCTTCTAAATCGAGTAACGTTTCTATTGAAACGACAGGATTTTCGTTTGGGATACGAGTATCTGAGTTCCCGAAGAACCATTCCTTCTTTACTGCATCCGTCGCTCTCTCTTGTTGACGAATTAATACAGAAGTTGCGTCGCTATGAAACACTATGGGTTCTATAACTTCTATTTCTAAATCGAGTAACGTGTCTATGGAAAGGACAGGATTTTCTAATGGCATTCAACTAGCTCCATTCCGATGCCCTATTCCATCTTTACTGCATCCCTCTCTCCCTCACACTGTCGAATTAACACAGAAATTGCGTCGCTATGATATACTATGAGTACTATGTCATCTCATTCTAAATCGAGTAACGTTTCTATTGAAACTGCAGGATTTTCTTTTGGGATACGACTATCTCCTTTCCGATGCATTGATCCTTCATTACTGCATACCTCGCTCCTTCACATTCACGAATCACCATAGATATTGCGTCGCTATGAAAATCTATGGGTTCTATGACCTCTCCTTCTAAATCGAGTAACGTTTCCATGAAAACGACAGGATTTTCTTTTGGGATACAACTATCTCCTCTCTGATGCATTATTCCTTCTTTACAGCATCCCTCGCTCCCTCACATTGACGAATTAACACAGAAATTGTGTCGGTATGGGATTCTATGAGTTCTATGACTTCTCCATCTAAACCGAGTAACGTTTCTATGGAAACGACAGGATTACCTTTTGGGATGCGAGTATCTCCTTTCCGATTCACTATTCCTTCTTTAATGCATCCGTCGCTCCCTCACATTGACGAATTGACACAGAAATAACGTCGCTATGCAATGCAATGGGTTTTATGACTTCTCCTTCTAAATCGAGTAACGTTTCCATTAAACCGATGGGATTTTCTTTTGGGATACGAGTATCTCCTTTCCGAAGCACTATTCCTTCTCTACTGCATACCTCGCTTCCTCACATTGACGAAATATCACATAAATTGCGTCGCTATGAAATACTATGCGTTCTATGACTTCTCCTTCTAAATCGAGTAACGTTTCTATGGAAACGACAGGATTTTCGTTTGGGATACGAGTATCTGCTTTCCCGAAGCAACATTCCTTCTTTACTGCATCCCTCGCTCCCTCTTTTTGACGAATTAACACAGAAGTTGCGTCGCTATGAAATACTATGGGTTCTATAACTTCTATTTCTAAATCGAGTAACGTGTCTATGGAAAGGACAGGATTTTGTTTTGGCATCCAACTGTCTCCATTCCGATGAACTATTCCATCTTTACTGCATCCCTCTCTCCCTCACATTGTCGAATCAACACAGAATTTGCGTCGCTATGAAATACTATGTGTTCTATGACTCCTCCTTCTAAATCGAGTATCGTTTCTACGGAAAGGATAGGATTTTCTTTTGGGATACGAGTATCTCTTTTCCGATGCACTATTCCTTCTTTATTGCATACCTCGCTTCCCCACATGGACGATTTAACACAGAAATTGCGTCGCTATAAAATACTATGTGTTCTATGACTTCTCCTTCTAAATCGAGTATCGTTTCTATGGAAAGGACTGGATTTAACTTTGGGATACGACTATCTCCTTTCCGATGCACGAATTCTTTCTTTACTGCATCCCTCGCTCCTTCACATTTACGAATGAACGCAGAAATTCTGTCGTTATGAAATTCAATGGGTTCTATAACTTCTTCTTCTAAATCGAGTTACGTTTCTATGGAAACGGCGGGATTTTCTTTTGGGATACGAGTACCCCTTTCGGATGCACTATTCCCCCTTTACTGCATCCCTCGCTCCCTCACATTGACGAATTATCGCAGAAATTGTGTCGCTATGAAATTCTACGGGTTCTATAACTTCTTCTTCTAAATCGAGTTACGTTTCTATTGAAACTGGAGGATTTTCTTTTGGGATACGACTATCTCCTTTCCGATGCATTGATCCTTCAATACTGCATACCTCGCACCTTCACATTCACGAATTAACACAGAAATTGCGTCGCTATGAAATACTATGGGTTCTATGACTTCTCCTTCTAAATCAAGTAACGTTTCTATAGAAACGACAGGATTTTCTTTTGGGATACGACTATCTCATTTCCGATGCACTATTCCTTCTTTACTGCATCCCTCGCTCCCTCACATTGACGAATTACCACAAAATTGCGTCGCTATGAGATACTATGGGTTCTATGATTTCTCCTACTAAATCGAGTATCCTTTCTACGGAACGGACAGGTATTTCTTTTGGGATACGAGTATCTCCTTTCCGATGCACTATTAATTCTTTACTGCGTCCCTCGCTCCCACACACTGACGAATTAACGCAGAGATAGCGTCGCTATGAAATACTATGAGTTCTATGACTTCTCCTGCTAAATCGAGTAACGTTTCTGTGGAAACGACAGGATTTTCTTTTGGGATACAAATATCTCCTCTCCGATGCATTATTCCTTCTTTACTGCATCCCTCGCTCCCTCACATTGACGAATTAACACAGAAATTGCGTCGCTATGGGATACTATGAGTTCTATGACTTCTCCTACTAACTAGAGTAATGTTTCTATGGAAACGACAGGATATTTCTTTGCGATGCGATTATCTCCTTTCCGATACACTACTCCTTCTTTGCATCCCTCGTTACCTAATACTGACAAATTAACACAGAAATTGCGTCCCTTTGAAATTCTATGGGTTCTATGACATCTCCTTCTAAATCGAGTTACGTTTCTATGAAAACGACAGGATTTTCTTATAGGATACGAGTATCTCCTTTCCGATGCACTATACCTTTTATTACTGCATCCATCGCTCCCTCACATTGACGAATTAACACAGAAATTGCGTCGCTATGAACTATTATGGGTTCTATGACTTCTCCTTCTAAATCGAGTAACGTTTCTGTGGAAACGACAGGATTTTCTTTTGGGATACAAATATCTCCTCTCCGATGCATTATTCCTTCTTTACTGCATCCCTCGCTCCCTCACATTGACGAATTAACACAGAAATTGCGTCGCTATGGGATACTATGAGTTCTATGACTTTTCCTACTAACTCGATAACGTTTCTATGGAAACGACAGGATATTCCTTTGCGATACGAATATCTCCTTTCCGATACACTACTCCTTCTTTGATGCATCCCTCGTTACCTAATATTGACAAATTAACACAGAAATTGCGTCCCTATGAAATTCTATGGGTTCTAAGTCGTCTACTTCTAAATCGAGAAACGTTTCTATGAAAATGACAGAATTTTCTTATGGGATACGGGTATCTTTTTTCCGTTGCACTATTCCTTCTTTACTGCAACCCTCGCTCCCTCACATTGACGATTTAACACAGAAATTGCGTCGCTATGAAATACTATGGGTTCTATGACTTCTCCTTCTAAATCAAGTAACGTTTCTATAGAAACGACTGGATTTTCTATTGGGATACGACTATCTCCTTTCCGATTCTTTGTTCCCTCCTTACTACATCCCTCGCTCCCTCACAATGACGAATTAACACAGAAATTGCGTCTCTATGAAATACTATGTGTTCTATGACTTCTCCTTCTAAAACGAGTATCGTTTCTACGGAAAGGACAGGATTTTCTTTTGGGATACGAGTATCTCCTTTCCGATTCACTATTCCTTCTTTATTGCATACCTCGCTTCCTCACTTTCACGAATTAACACAGAAATTGCGTCGCTATGAAATACTATGGGTTCTATGAATTCTCCTTCTAAATCGAGTAACGTTTCTGTGGAAACGAAAGGATTTTATTTTGGGACACGACTATCACCTCTCCGATGCAATATTCTTTCTTTACTGCATTGCTCCCTCCCTCACATTGACGAATTAACGCAGAAATTGCGTCGCTATGGAATACTAAGAGTTCAATGACTTCTCCTTCTAAATCGAGTAACGTTTCTGTGGAAACGACAGGAATTTCTTTTGCGATACGAATATCTCCTTTCCGATACACTACTTCTTCTTTGCTGCATCGCTCGCTACCTAACATTGACGAACTAACACTGAATTTCCGTCCCAATGAAATACTATGGGTTGAATAACATCTCCATCTAAATCGAGTAACGTTTCTATGAAAATGACAGAATTTTCTTATGGGATACGAGTATCTCCTTTCCGTTGCACTATTCCTTCTTTACTGCAACCCTCGCACCCTCACATCGACGATTTAACACAGAAATTGCGTCGCTATGAAATACTATGGGTTCCATGACTTCTCCTTCTAAATCGGGTATCGTTTCTGTGGAAAGGACTGGATTAACTTTGGGATACGACTATCTCCTTTCCGAAGCACGAATTCTTTCCTTACTGCATCCCTCGCTCCTTCACATTGACGAATTAACGCAGAAACTATGTCGCTATGAAATTCCATGGGTTCTATAACTTCTTCTTCTAAATCGAGTGACGTTTCTATGGAAATGACGAGATATTCTTTTGGGATACGAGTATCTCCTTTCCGATGCACTATTCCCCATTTACTGCATCTCTCTCACCTTTACATTGACGAATTAACACAGAAATTGCGTCGCTAAGAAATACTATATGGTTTGTGACTTCTCCTTCTGAATCGAGTTACGTTTCTATGGATTGGACATGATTTTCTTTTGGGATATGAGTATCTCCTTCCGAATGCCCTATTTCTACTTTACTGCATACCTCGCTCCCTCACTTTGACGAATTAACACAGGAATTGCGTCGCTATGATATACTATGGGTTCTATGACTTCTCCTTCTTAATCGAGTAACGTTTCTATGGAAACAACAGGATTTTCTTTTGAGATACAATTATCTCCTTTCCCGAGGCACTATTACTTCTATACTGCAACCCTCGCTCCCTCTTTTTGACGAATTAACCCAGAAATGGCGTCGCTATGAAATACTATGTGTTCTAGGACTTCTCCTTCTAAATCGAGTGACGTGGTTATGGAAAGGACAGTATTTTCATTTGCGATACGACTATCACCACTCCGAAGCACTATTCCACCTTTACTGCATCCCTCGCTCCCTCACATTGACGAATGAACACAGAAATTGCGTCGCAATGAAATACTATCAGTTCTAAGACTTCTCCTTCTAAATCGAGTAACGTTTCTATGGAAACTACAGGATTCTCTTTTGGGATACGACTATCTGCTTTCCGATGCATTATTCCATCTTAACTGCATCCCTCGCTCCTTCATATTGACGAATTAACGCAGAAATAGCGTCGCTATGAAATACTATGGGTCCTATGACTTCTCCTTCTAAATCGAGGAATGTTTCTACGGAAAGGACAGGATTTTCTTTTGGGTTACGACTATCTCCTTTCAGATGCACTATTCCTTCTTTACTGCATCCCACTCTCAATCGCATTGACGAATTAACACAGAAATTGATCGTTTGAAATACTATGGGTTCTATGACTTCCCCTTATAAATCGAGTATCGTTTCTATGGAAAGGACAGGATTTTCTTTTGGGATACGAGTATCTCCTTTCCGATGCACTATTCCTTCTTTACTGTATCCCTCGCTCCCTCACATTGACGAATTGATACAGAAATTGCGTCGCTATGAAATACTATCTGTTCTATGACTTCTCCTTCTAAATCGAGTAACGTTTCTATGGATACGACAGGGTTTTTCGTTTGGGATACGAGTATCTCCTTTCCCGATGCACCGTTCCTTCTTTATTGCATCCCTCGCTCCCTCTTGTTGACGAATTAACACAGAAATAGCGTCGCTATGAAATACTATGGGTCCTATGACTTCTCCTTCTAAATCGAGGAACGTTTCTACGGAAAGGACAGGATTTTCTTTTGGGTTACGACTATCTCCTTTCAGATGCACTATTCCTTCTTTACTGCATCCCACTCTCAATCGCATTGACGAATTAACACAGAAATTGATCGTTTGAAATACTATGAGTTCTATGTCTTCTCCTTCTAAATCGAGTAACGTTTCTATTGAATCTACAGGATTTTCATTTGGGATACGACTATCTCCTTTCCGATGCATTATTCCTTGATTACTTCATCCCTCACTCCTTCACATTGACGAATTTACACAGTAATTGCGTTGCTAAGGAATACAATGGGTTCAATTTCTTCTCCTTCTAAATCGAGTAACGTTTCAATGGAAACGACAGGATTTCTTTTGGGATACGAATAACTCCTTTCCGATACACTATTCCTTCTTTACTGGATCCCTCGCTACCAAACGTTGACGAACTAACACAGACCTTGCGTCCCTCTGAAATACTATAGGTTCTATGACATCTCCTTTTAAATCGAGTAACGTTTCTATGGAAACGACAGGATTTTCATTTGGGATACGAGTATCTCTTTTCAAAATGCACTATTGCTTCTTTACTGCATCCCTCGCTCCCTATTTATGACGAATTAACACAGAAATTGCGTCGCTATGAAATACTATGGGTCCTATGACAACTCCTTCTAAATCGAGTAACGTTTCTATGGAAAGGACAGGATTTTCTTTTGGGATACGAGTATCTCCATACCGATGCACTACTCCCTCTTTACTGCATCTCTCACTCCCTCACATTGACGAATTAACACAGAAATAGCGTCGGTGTGGAATACTATTAGTTCTATGTCTTCTCCTTCAAAATCGACTAACGTTTTTGTGGGAACGACAGGATTTTCTTTTGCGATACGAATATCTCCTTTCCGATGCACTACTCCCACTTTGCTGCATCCCTCGCTACCTAACATTGACGAGTCAACACTGAAATTGCGTCCCTATGAAATTCTATGGTTTCTGTGACATCTTCTTCTCAATCGAGTAACGTTTCTATGAAAACGACAGGATTTTCTGATGGGATATGAGTATCTCCTTTCCGATGCACTCTTCCTTCTTCACTGCTTCCCCCGCTCCCTCCCATTGACGATATAACACAGAAATTGCGTCGCTATGAAATACTATGGGTTCCATGACTTCTCCATCTAAATCGAGTATCGTTTCTATGGAAAGGACTGGATTAACTTTGGGATACGACTATCTCCCTTCCGATGCACTATTCCTTCTTTACTGCATCCCTCGCTCCTTCACATTGACGAATTAACGCAGAAATTGCGTACCTACGAAATTTTATGTGTTCTATGGATTCGTATTGTAAATCGAGAAACGTTTCTATGGAAACGACAGGATGTTCCTTTGGGAAACGAGTATCTCCTTTCCGATGCATTATACTTTCTTTACTTCATCCGTCCCTCAGTCCCATTGACGAATTAACACCGAAATAGCGTCGCTATGGAAAACTATGAGTTCTATTACTTCTCCTTCAAAATCGACTAATGTTTTGTGGAAACGACAGGATTTTCATTTGCGATACGAGTATCTCCTTTCCCGGTGCACTATTACTTCTAAACTGCAACTCTCGCTGCCTCTTATTGACGAATTAACACAGAAATTGCGTTGCTATGAAATACTATGTGTTCTATGACCTCTCATTCTAAAACGGTTGACGAGTCTATGGAAAGGACAGGATTTTCGTTTGGGAAACGACTATCGCCTTTCCGATATACTATTCCACCTTTACTGCATCCCTCGCTCTCTCACATTGAGGAATTAACACAGAAATTGCGTCGCAATGAAATACTATGAGTTCTAAGACTTCTCCTTCTTAATCGAGTAACGTTTCTATGGAAACAACAGGATTTTCTTTTGAGATAAATTATCTCCTTTCCCGAGGCACTATTACTTCTATACTGCAACCCTCGCTCCCTCTTTTTGACGAATTAACACAGAAATTGCGTCGCTATGAAATACTATGTGTTCTATGACTTCTCCTTCTAAATCGAGTGACGTGTCTATGGAAAGCACCGTATTTTCATTTGGGATACGACTATCACCTTTCCGAAGCACTATTCCACCTTTACTGCATCCCTCGCTCCCTCACATTGACGAATTGATACAGAAATTGCGTCGCTATGAAATACTATCTGTTCTATGACTTCTCCTTCTAAATCGAGTAACGTTTCTATGGATACGACAGGGTTTTTCGTTTGGGATACGAGTATCTCCTTTCCCGATGCACCGTTCCTTCTTTATTGCATCCCTCGCTCCCTCTTGTTGACGAATTAACACAGAAATAGCGTCGCTATGAAATACTATGGGTCCTATGACTTCTCCTTCTAAATCGAGGAACGTTTCTACGGAAAGGACAGGATTTTCTTTTGGGTTACGACTATCTCCTTTCAGATGCACTATTCCTTCTTAACTGCATCCCACTCTCAATCGCATTGACGAATTAACACAGAAATTGATCGTTTGAAATACTATGGGTTCTATGACTTCTCCTTATAAATCGAGTATCGTTTCTATGGAAAGGACTGGATTTTCTTTTGGGATACGAGTATCTCCTTTCCCATGCACTATTCCTTCTTTACTGCAACACTCGCTCCCTCACATTGACGAATTGACACAGAAATTGCGTCGCTATGAAATACTATCTGTTCTATGACTTCTCCTTCTAAATGGAGTAACGTTTCAATGGATACGACAGGGTTTTTCGTATGGGATACGAGTATCTCCTTTCCCGATGCACTATTCCTTCTTTACTGCATTACTCGCTTCCTCACATTGACGAATTAACACAGAAATTGCGTCGATATGAAATACTATGACTTCTATGACTTCCCCTTCGAAATCGAGTATCGTTTCTATGGAAACGAAGGGATTTTCCTTTGGGATAAGACTATCTCCTGTCCGATGCATTATTCCTTCTTTACTGCATCCCTCGCTCCCACACATTGACGAATTAACACAGAGATTACGTCGCTACGATATTTTATGTGTTCTATGTCTTCTTTTTTTAAATCGAGTAACGTTCCTATGGAAACGACAGAATGTTCTTTTGGGAAACAAGTATCTCCTTTCCGATGCACTACTCCTTCTTTGCTGCATCCCTCGCTACCTGACATTGACGATTTAACACAGAAATTTCGTCGCGATGTAATACTATGGCTTCCATGACTTCTCCTTCTAAATCGTGTATCGTTTCTATGGAAAGGACGGGATTAACTTCGGGTTACGACCATCTCCTTTCCGATGCACTATTCCTTCTTTACTGCATCCCTCGCTCCCTCACATTGACGAATTAACACAGAAATAGATCGCTATGAAATACTATGGTTTCTATTACTTCGCCTTCTAAATCGAGTAACGTTTCTATGGAAACGACAGGATGTTCTTTTGGGAAACGAGTATCTCCTTTTCGATGCACTATTCCGTCTTTAATGCATCAATCGCTCCCTCACATTGACGAAATAACACAGAAATTGCGTCGCTATGAAACTTTATAGGTTCTATGACTTCTCCTTCTAAATCGAGTAACGTTTCTATGGAAAGGACATGATTTTCTTTCGGGATACGAGTATCTCCTTTCCGATGCATTATTCCTTCTTTACTGCATACTTCGCTCCCTCACATTGACGAATTAACACAGAAATTGCGTCGCTATGAAATACTATGGGTTCTATGATTTCTCCTTCTGAATCGAGTGACGTGTCTATGGAAAGGACTGGATTTTCATTTGGTACACGACCATCTCCTTTCCGATGTACAATTCCACCTTTACTGCATCCCTCGCTCCCTCACATTGACGAATTAACACAGAAATTGCGTCGCAATGAAATACTATGAGTTCTATGACTTCTCCCTCTAAATCGAGTAACGTTACTATGGAAACTACAAAATTTTCTTTTGGGATACGACTATCAACTTTCCGATGCATTATTCCATCTTTACTGCATCCCTCGCACCTTACCATTGACGAATTAACACAGAGATAGCGCCGCTATGAAATACTACGGGTCCTATGACTTCTCATTCTAAATCGAGTGACGTGTCTATGGAAAGGACAAGATTTTCATTTGGGATTTGACTATCTCCTTTCCGAAGTACTATTCCCTCCTTACCGCATCCCACGCTCCCTCGCATTGACGAATTAACACAGAAATTGCGTCGCTATGAAATACTATGGGTTCTATGACTTCCCCTTCTAAATCGAGTAACGTTTCTAGGGAAACGAAAGGATTTTTTTTGGATACGACTATCTAATTCCGAGGCATTATTCCGTCTTTACTACAACCCTCACTCCCTCACATTGACGAATTAACACAGAGATTGCGTCGCTATGGAATTTTATGTGTTCTATGTCTTCTTTTTGTAGATCGAGTAACGTTTCTATGGAAACGACAGGATGTTCTTTTGGGAAACGAGTATCTCCTTTCCGATGCACTATTCCCTCTTTACAGCATCCCTCCCTCCCTCGCACTGACGAATTAACACAGAAATTGCGTCGCTATGAAATACTATGGGTTCTATTACTTCTCCTTCAAAATCGACTAATGTTTTGTGGAAACGACAGGATTTTCTTTTGCGATACGAGTATCTCCTTTCCCGGTGCACTATTACTTCTAAACTGCAACTCTCGCTGCCTCTTATTGACGAATTAACACAGAAATTGCGTTGCTATGAAATACTATGTGTTCTATGACCTCTCATTCTAAAACGGGTGACGAGTCTATGGAAAGGACAGGATTTTCGTTTGGGAAACGACTATCGCCTTTCCGATATACTATTCCACCTTTACTGCATCCCTCGCTCTCTCACATTGACGAATTAACACAGAAATTGCGTCGCAAAGAAATACTATGAGTTCTAAGACTTCTCCCTCTAAATCGAGTAACGTTTCTATGGAAGCTACAGGATTTTCTTTTGGGATACGACTATCTCCTTTCCTAAGCATTATTCCATCTTTACTGCATCCCTCGCTCCTTCACATTGACGAATTAACACAGAGGTAGCGTCGCTATGAAATACTATGGGTTCTATGACTTCTCCTTCTTAATCGAGTAACGTTTCTATGGAAACAACAGGATTTTCTTTTGAGATAAATTATCTCCTTTCCCGAGGCACTATTACTTCTATACTGCAACCCTCGCTCCCTCTTTTTGACGAATTAACACAGAAATTGCGTCGCTATGAAATACTATGTGTTCTATGACTTCTCCTTCTAAATCGAGTGACGTGTCTATGGAAAGGACCGTATTTTCATTTGGGATACGACTATCACCTTTCCGAAGCACTATTCCACCTTTACTGCATCCCTCGCTCCCTCACATTGACGAATTAACACAGAATTTGCGTCGCAATGAAATACTATGAGTTCTAAGACTTCTCCTTCTAAATCGAGTAACGTTTCTATGGAAACTACAGGATTCTCTTTTGGGATACGACTATCTGCTTTCCGATGCATTATTCCATCTTAACTGCATCCCTCGCTCCTTCATATTGACGAATTAATGCAGAAATAGCGTCGCTATGAAATACTATGGGTCCTATGACTTCTCCTTCTAAATCGAGGAACGTTTCCACGGAAAGGACAGGATTTTCTTTTGGGTTACGACTATCTCCTTTCAGATGCACTATTCCTTCTTAACTGCATCCCACCCTCAATCGCATTGACGAATTAACACAGAAATTGATCGTTTGAAATACTATGGGTTGTATGACTTCTCCTTATAAATCGAGTATCGTTTCTATGGAAAGGACTGGATTTTCTTTTGGGATAAGAGTACCTCCTTTCCCATGCACTATTCCTTCTTTACTGCAACACTCGCTCCCTCACATTGACGTATTGACACAGAAATTGCGTCGCTATGAAATACTATCTGTTCTATGACTTCTCCTTCTAAATCGAGTAACGTTTCTATGGATACGACAGGGTTTTTCGTATGGGAGACGAGTATCTCCTTTCCCGATGCACTATTCCTTCTTTACTGCATCCCTCGCTTCCTCACATTGACGAATTAACACAGAAATTGCGTCGATATGAAATACTATGACTTCTATGACTTCCCCTTCGAAATCGAGTATCGTTTCTATGGAAACGAAGGGATTTTCCTTTGGGATAAGACTATCTCCTGTCCGATGCATTATTCCTTCTTTACTGCATCCCTCGCTCCCACACATTGATGAATTAACACAGAGATTACGTCGCTACGATATTTTATGTGTTCTATGTCTTCTTTTTTTAAATCGAGAAACGTTCCTATGGAAACGACAGAATGTTCTTTTGGGAAACAAGTATCTCCTTTCCGATGCACTACTCTTTCTTTGCTGCATCCCTCGCTACCTGACATTGACGATTTAACACAGAAATTGCGTCGCGATGTAATACTATGGCTTCCATGACTTCTCCTTCTAAATCGTGTATCGTTTCTATGGAAAGGACTGGATTAACTTCGGGTTACGACCATCTCCTTTCCGATGCACTATTCCTTCTTTACTGCATCCCTCGCTCCCTCACATTGACGAATTAACACAGAAATAGATCGCTATGAAATACTATGGTTTCTATTACTTCGCCTTCTAAATCGAGTAACGTTTCTATGGAAACGACAGAATTTTCATTTAGGATACGACTATCTCCTTCCGATGCATTAATCCTTCTTTACTGCAACCCTCGCTCCCTCACATTGACGAATTAACACTGAGTTTGCGTCGCTATGAAATTTTATGTGTTTTATGTCTTCTTTTTGTAAATCGAGTAACGTTTCTATGGAAACGACAGGATGTTCTTTTGGGAAACGAGTATCTCCTTTTCGATGCACTATTCCGTCTTTAATGCATCAATCGCTCCCTCACATTGACGAAATAACACAGAAATTGCGTCGCTATGAAACTTTATAGGTTCTATGACTTCTCCTTCTAAATCGAGTAACGTTTCTATGGATAGGACATGATTTTCTTTTGGGATACGAGTATCTCCTTTCCGATGCATTATTCCTTCTTTACTGCATACTTCGCTCCCTCACATTGACGAATTAACACAGAAATTGCGTCGCTATGAAATACTATGGGTTCTATGATTTCTCCTTCTAAATCGAGTGACGTGTCTATGGAAAGGACTGGATTTTCATTTGGTATACGACCATCTCCTTTCCGATGTACAATTCCACCTTTACTGCATCCCTCGCTCCCTCACATTGACGAATTAACACAGAAATTGCGTCGCAATGAAATACTATGAGTTCTATGACTTCTCCCTCTAAATCGAGTAACGTTACTATGGAAACTACAAAATTTTCTTTTGGGATACGACTATCTCCTTTCCGATGCATTATTCCATCTTTACTGCATCCCTCGCACCTTACCATTGACGAATTAACACAGAGATAGCGCCGCTATGAAATACTACGGGTCCTATGTCTTCTCCTTCTAAATCGAGTGACGTGTCTATGGAAAGGACAAGATTTTCATTTGGGATTTGACTATCTCCTTTCCGAAGTACTATTCCCTCCTTACTGCATCCCACGCTCCCTCGCATTGACGAATTAACACAGAAATTGCGTCGCTATGAAATACTATGGGTTCTATGACTTCCCCTTCTAAATCGAGTAACGTTTCTAGGGAAACGAAAGGATTTTCTTTTTGGATACGACTATCTAATTCCGAGGCATTATTCCGTCTTTACTACAACCCTCACTCCCTCACATTGACGAATTAACACAGAGATGGCGTCGCTATGAAATTTTATGTGTTCTATGTCTTCTTTTTGTAGATCGAGTAACGTTTCTATGGAAACGACAGGATGTTCTTTTGGGAAACGAGTATCTCCTTTCCGATGCACTATTCCCTCTTTACTGCATCCCTCCCTCCCTCGCACTGACGAATTAACACAGAAATTGCGTCGCTATGAAATACTATGGGTTCTATGACTTTTCCTTCAAAATCGAATAACGTTTCTACGGAAACGACAGGATTTTCTTTTGGGATTCGACTATCTCCTATCCCGATGCACCATTCCTTCATTACTGCATCCCTCGCTAAATCTTATTGACGAATAAATACAGAAGTTGCGTCGCAATGAAATACTATGCGGTCTATGACTCCTCCCTCTAAATCGAGTAACATTTCTATGGAAAGAACAGTATTTTCGTTTGGGACCCGACTATCACATTTCCGATGCACTATTCCATCTTTACTGCATCCCTCGCTCCCTCACATTGACGAATTAACACAGAAATTGCGTCGCAATGAATTACTTTGAGTTCTAAGACTTCTCCCTCAAAATCGAGTAACGTATCTATGGAAACTACAGGATTTTCTTTTGAGATACCAATGTCTCCTTTCCGATGCATTATTCCATCTTTACTGCATCCCTCGCTCCTTTACATTGACGAATTAACACAGAGATAGCGTCGCTATGAAATACTATGGGTCCTATGACTTCTCCTTCTAAATCGAGTATCGATTCTATGGATAGGACAGGATTTTCTTTTGGGATACGAGTATTTCCTTTCCGATGCACTATTTCTTCTTTACTGCATCCCTCTATTCCTCACATTGACGAATTAACACAGAAATAGCGTCGCTATGGGATACTATGAGTTCTATGACTTCTCCTTCAAAATCGACTAACGTTTCTGTGGAAACGACAGAATTTTCTTTTGCGATACGAATATCTCGTTTCCGATGCACTACTCCTTCTTTGCTGCATCCCTCGCTACCTAACATTGGCGAGTTAACACTGAAATTGCGTCCCTATGAAATAATATGGGTTCTAGAACATCTTCTTCTAAATCGAGTAACGTTTCTATGAAAACAACAGGATTTTCTTATGGGATACGAGTATCTCCTTTCCGATGAACTCTTCCTTCTTTACTGCATCCATCGCTCCCTCAAATTGACGATTTGACACAGAAATTGCGTCGCTATGAAATACTATGGGTTCCATGACTTCTCCTTCTAAATCGAGTACCGTTTCTATGGAAAGGACTGGATTATCTTTGGGATACGAGTATCTCCTTTCCGATGCACTATTCCCTCTTTACTGCATCCCTCGCTCCCTCACATCGAGGAATTAACACAGAAATTGCGTCGCTATGAAATACTATGGGTTCTATGACTTATTCATCTAAATCGAGTAACGTTTCTATGGAAACGACAGGATTTTCTTTTGGGATACGAGTATCTCCTTTGCGATGCGCTATTCCTTCTTTACTGCATCCCCCGTTCCCTCACATTGACGAATTAACACAGAAATTGCGTCGCTTTGAAATACTATGGGTTCTACGACATCCCCTTCTAAATCGAGTAACGTGTCTACGGAAAGGACATGATTTTCTTTTGGGATACGAGTATCTCCTTTCCGATGCACTATTCCATCTTTACTACATCCCTCGCTCCCTCACATTGTCGAATTAACACAGAAATTGCGTCGCTATTATATGGTATGGGTTCTATGACTTCTCCTTCTAAGTCGAGTAACGTGTCTATGGAGAGGAGAGGATTTTTTCTTGGGAAACAACTATCTCCTTTCAGATGGACTATTCTATCTTTACTGCATCCCTCGCTCCCTCACATTGAAGAATTAATACAGAAATTTCGTCGGTATGAAATACTATGAGTTCTATGACTTCTCCTTCTAAATCGAGTAACGTTTCTATGGAAACTACTGGATTTTCTTTTAGGATACGACTAACTCCTTTCCGATGCACTATTCGTTCTTTACTGCATCCCTCGCTCCTTCACATTGACGAATTAATACAGAAATTTCGTCGCTGTGAAATGCTATGGGTCCTATGACTTCTCCTTCTAAATCGAGTAACGTTTATATAGAAACGACAGGATTTTCTTTTGTTTTACGAGTATCTCCTCTCCGATGCACTATTCCTTCTTTACCGCATCCTTCGCTCCCTCACATTGGCGAAGTAAAAGAGAAATTGATCGCTATAAAAGACTATGTGTTATATAACTTCTCCTTCTAAATCGAGTATCGTTTCTATGGAAACGACAGGATTTTCTTTTGGGATACGAGTACCTCCTTTCCCGACGCCCTATTCCTTCTTTACTACATCCCTCGCCCCCTCACATTGAGGAATTGACACAGAGATTGCGTCCCTATCAAATACTATGTGTTCCATGACTTCTCCTTCTAAATCGAGTAACGTGAGTATGGAAAGGACATGATTTTCTTTTGGGATACGAATATCTCCTTTCCGATGCACTATTCCTTCTTTACTGCATACCTCGTTCCCTCACATTGACGAATTAACACAGAAATTGCGTCGCTATGTAATACTATGGGTTCTATGACTTCTCCTTCAAAATCGTGTAACGTTTCTATGGAAACAACAGGATTTTCTTTTGGGAGTCCACTATCTCCGGCCGGCCGAAGTGGCCGAGCGGTTAAAGGCGCTACAGTCTGGAACCGCACGACCGCAACGGTTGCAGGTTCGAATCCTGCCTCGGGCATGGATGTGTGTGATGTCCTTAGGTTAGTTAGGTTTAAGTAGTTCTAAGTTCTAGGGGACTTATGACCACAGCAGTTGAGTCCCATAGTGCTCAGAGCCATTTGAACCATTTCCACTATCTCCTTTCCCGATGCACCATTCATTCATTACGGCAACCCTCGCTACCACTTATTGCCGAATTAATCCAGAAGTAGCGTCGCTATGAAATAGTATGTGTTCTATGACTCCTCCGTCTAAATCGATTAGCGTGTCTATGGAAAGGACAGGAATTTCTTTTGGGATCCGACTATCTCCTTTCCGAACCATTATTCCATCTTTACTGCATCCCTCGCTCCCTCACATTGACGAATTAACACAGAAATTGCGTCGCTATGAAATACTATGGGCTCTATGACTTCTTCCTCTAAATCGAGTATCGTTTCTACGGAAAGGAGTGGATTTTCTTTTGGGATACGAGTATCTCCTTTCCGATGGACTATTCCATCTTTACTGCATCCCTCGCTCCCTCACATTGAAGAATTAATACAGAAATTTCGTCGTTATGAAATACTATGAGCTCTACGGCTTCTCCTTCTAAATCGAATAACGTTTCTATGGAAACCCCAGGATTTTCATTTGGGATACGACTATCTCCTTTCGATGCTCTATTCCTTCTTTACTGCATCCCTCGCTCCTTCACATTGACGAATTAACACAGAAATTGCGTCGATGTGAAATGCTATGGGACTTATGACTTCCCCTTCTAAATCGAGTAACCTTTATATAGAAACGACAGGTTTTTCTTTTGGGATACGACTATCTCCTTTCCGAAGCACTATTCCATCTTTACTGCATCCCTCGCTCTCTCACACTGATGAATTAACGCAGAAATTGCGCCGCAATGAAATTATGTGTTCTATGACTTCTCCTTCTAAATCGAGTATTGTTTTCATGGAAACAACAGGATTTTTTTTTGGGATACCTCTATCTCCTTTCCGATGCACAATTCCTTCTTTACTGTATCCCTCGCTCCTTGACATTGACGAATTAACATAGAAATTGCGTCGCTGTGAAATGCTATGGGTCCTATGACTTCTCATTCTAAATCGGGTAACGATTCTATAGAAACGACAGGGTTTTCTTTTGGGATACGAGTATCTCCTCTCCGATGCACTATTCCTTCTGTACCACATCCCTCGCTCCCTCATATTGACGAATTAACACAGAAATTGATCGCTATGAAATACTATGGGTTCTATGACTTCTCCTTCTAAACCGAGTATCGTATCTATGGAAAGGACTGGATTTTGTTTAGGATACGAGTATCTCCTTTCCGATGCATTGTTCCTTCTTTACTGCATCCCTCGCTCCCTTACATTGACGAATTAACACTGAAATTGCGTCGCTAAGAAATACTATGTGTTTTATGAGTTCTCCTTCTAAATCGAGTAACGTTTCTCTGGAAACGAATGGAATTTCTTTTGGGATACGAGTATCTCCTTTCCCGAAGCACTATTCCTTACTTAGTGCATCCCTCGCTCCCTCACATTGACGAATTAACACAGAAATTGCGTCGTTATGAAATACTATGGGATCTATGACTTCTCTTTCTAAAACAAGTAACGTGTCTATGGAAAGCACAGGACTTTCATTTGGGATACGACTATCTCCTTTCCGATGCACTATTCCATTTTTACTGCATCCCTCGCTCCCTCACATTGATGAATTAACAGAAAAATTGCGTCGCAATGAAATACTATGTGTTCTATGACTTCTCCTTCTAAATCGAGAAACGATTCTATGGAGACTACATGATTTTCCTCTGGGATACGACTATCTCCTTTCCGATGCATTATTTCTTCCATACTGCATCCCTCGCTCCTTCACATTGACGAATTAACACAGAAATTGCGTAGCTATGAAATACTATGGGTTCTATGACTTCTCCTTCTAAATCGAGTAACGTTTCTATGGAAAGGACAGGATTTTATTTTGGGATACGAGTATCTCCATTCCGATGCACTATTCCTTCTTTGCTGCATCCCTCGGTCCCTCACATTGACGAATTAACACTGAAATTGCGTCGCTATAAAATACTATTGGTTCTATGACTTCAGCTTCTAAATTGAGTAACGTTTCTATGGAAACGACAGGATTTCCTTTTGGGATAAGACTATCTCCTTTCCGATGCATTATTCCTTCCTTACTGCTTCCCTCGCTCCCTCACATTGACGAATTAATACAGAAATTGCGTCGCTATGGAATACGATGAGTTCTATGACTTCTTTTTTAAATCGAGTTACTTTTCTATGGGAACGATAGGATTTTCTTTTGGGTTGCTTATATCTCCTTTCCGATGCACTATTCCGTCTTTACTGCATCCCTCGCTACCTAACACTGACTAATTAACACAGAAATTGCGTCGCTATTAAATACTATGGGTTCTATGATATCCCCTTCAAAATTGAGTAACGTGTCATTTGAAAGGTCTGCATTTTCTTTTGGGATGTAACTATCTCTTTTCCGATGGACTATTCCATCTTTACTGCATACCTCACTCCATCACATTGACGAATTAAGAGAGAAATCGCGTCGCTATGAAATACTATGGGTTCTATGACTTCTTCTTCTAAATCGAGTAACGTTTCTACGTAAAAGACAGGTTTTCCTTTTGGGATACGAGTATCTCCTTTCCGATGCACTATTGCCTCTTTACTGCATTCCTCCCACCCTCAGATTGGCAAAATAACACAGAAATTTCGTCGCAATGTAATACAATGAGTTCCATGAGATCTCCTTCTAAATCGAGTAACGTTTCTATGGTGACTACAGGATCTTCTTTTGGGTTACGAGTATCTCCTTTCTGATGCACTACTCCATCTTCACTGCATCCCTCGCTCCCTCAGATTTACGAATTAATACAGAAATTGCGTCGCTATGAATTACTATGAGTCCTATGACATCTCCATCTAAATCGAGTAACGTTTCTATGGAAACGACAGGATTTTCTTTTGGGATACGAATATCTCCTTTCCGATGCACTATTTCCGCTTTACTGCATCCCTCGCTCCCTCACATTGACAATTAACACAGAAATTGCGTCGCCACGATATATTATGGGTTCTATGTCTTCTCCTTCTAAATCGGGTAACGTTACTGTGGAAACGACAGGATTTTCTTTTGGGATGCGATTACCTCCTTTCCCGATGCACTATTCCTTCTTTACTAGATCCCTCGCTCCCTCACATTCAGGAATAGACACAGAAATTGTGTCCCTATCAAATACTATGTGTTCTATGAATCCTCCTTCTAAATCGAGTAACGTGTCTATGGAAAGGAAAGGATTTTATTTTGGGATACGACTATCTCCTGTCCGATGCACTATTCCTTCTTTAATGCAGCCCTCGCTCTCACTCATTGACGAATTAACACAGAAATTGCGTCGCGAGGAAATACTATGGGTTCTATGACTTCTTCTTCTAAATCGAGTAACGGTTTTATGGAAACGTTAGGATTTTCATTAGGGATACGTGTATCTCTTTTCCGATGCACTATTCCTTCTTTATTGCATCTCCCACCCCCCCACATTGACGAATTAACACAGAAATTGCGTCGCTCTGAAATACTATGGGTTCTATGACTTCTTCTTCTAAATCGCGTAACGTTTCTATGGAAAGGACTGGATTTTCTTTTGGGATACGACTATCTCCTTTCCAATGCATTATTCTATCTTTACTGCATTCCTCGCTCCATCACATTGACGAATTAACACAGAAATTGCGTCGCTATGAAATACTATGGGTTCTATGACTTCTTCATCTTAATCGAGTAACGTTCCTATGGAAACGAAAGGGTTTTCTTTTGGGATACGTGTATTTCCCTTCCGATGCACTATTCCTTCTTTACTGCATCCCCCGCCCCCTTACATTGACGAATTAACACAGAAATTTCGTCGCTATGAAATACTATGGGTACTAGGACTTCTTCATCTAAATAGAGTAACGTTTCTGTGGAAACGACTGGGTTTCCTTTTGGGATACGAGTATCTCTTTTCCGATGCACTATTTACTCTTTACTGCATCCCTCGCTCCCTTACATTGACGAATTAACACAGAAATTGCGTCGCTATGTAAAACAGTGGTTTCTATGACGTCTCCTTCTAAATCGAGTAACGTTTCTATGGAAAGGACATGATTTTCTTTTGGGATGCGAGTATCTCCTTTCCGATGCACGATTCCTTCTTTACTGCATCCCTGGCTTCCTCACATTATCGAATTAACACAGAAATTGCGTCGCTATGAAATACTATGGGTTCTATGACTTCTCCTTCAAAATCGAGTAGCGTTTCTATGGAAACGACACGAATTTCATTTGGCATACGCTTATCTCCTATCCGATGCACTATTCCTTCTTTACTGCATCCTTCGCTCATTCACATTGACGAGTTAACACGGAAATTGCGTCGCTATGAAAAACTATAGGTTGTATGACTTCTCCTTCTAAATCGAGTAACGTTTCTATGGAAACGACAGGGTTTTCTACTGGGATAAGCCGACGCACTATTCCTTTCTAAAGCATCCCTCGTTACCTCACACTGACGAATTAACACAGAAATTGCGTCGCTACGAACTACTATGGGTTCTATGAAATCTCCTTCTTAATCGACTATCGATCTATGGAAACGACCGGGTTTTCCTTCGGGATACGATTATCTCCTTTCCGATGCACTATTCCTTCTATACTGCATCCCTCGCTCCTTAGATTGACGAATTTTCACAGAAATTGCGTCGCTATGAATTACTATGGGTTCTATGACTTCTCTTTCTGAATCGAGTAACTTTTCTATGGAAACGACAGGATTTTCTTTTTAGAAACGAGTATCTCCATTCCGATGCACTATTCCTACTTACTGCATCCGTCGCTCCCTCACATTGACGAATTTACACAGAAATGGCGACTCTATGATATCCTATGGGTTCTTTGACATCTCCTTCTAAATCGAATAACGTTTCTATGGGAACGACAGGATTTCCTTTTGGGATACGAGTATCTCATTTCTGATGCACTATTCCTGCTTTACTGCATCCCTTGCTCCCTCACACTGACGAATTAAACACAGAAATAGCGTCGCTACGAAATACTATGTGTTCGATGACCTCTCCTTCTAATTCGAGTAACGTTTCAATGGAAACGACAGGATTTTCTTTTGGGATACGAGTATCTCCTTTCCGATGCACTATTCCTTCTTTACTGCATCCCTGGCTCCCTCACATTGACGTATTAACATAGAAATTGCGTCGCTATGAAATACTATGGGTTGTATGACTTTTCCTAGTAAATCGAGTAAAGTTTCTATGGAAACGACAGGATTTTCTTTTGGGATACGAGTATCTCCTACCCGATGCACTATTCCTTCTTTACTGCATCCTTCGCTCCCTCATATTGACGAATTACCACAGAAATTGCGTCGCAATGAAATACTTCGGGTTCTAAGACATCTCCTTCTAAATCCAGTAACGTTTCTATGGAAACGACAGGAGTTTCTTTTGGGATACGATTATCTCCTATCCGATGCGCTATTCCTTCTTTACTGCATCCCTCGCTCATTCACATTGACGAGTTAACACAGAAATTGCGTCGCTATGAAAAACTATGGGTTGTAAGACTTCTCCTTCTAAATCGAGTAACGTTTCTATGGAAACGACAGGGTTTTCTACTGGGATAAGAGTATCTCCTTTCCGATGCACTATTCCTTCCTTAATGCATCCCTCGTTCCCTCACACTGACGAATTAACACAGAAATTGCGTCGCTACGAATTACTATGGGTTCTATGACATCTCCTTCTAAATCGTGTATCGTTCTATGGAAACGACAGGGTTTTCTTTAGGGATACGATTATCTCCTTTCCGATGCACTATTCTTTCTATACTGCATCCCTCGCTCCTTAGATTGACGAATTTTCACAGAAATTGCGTCGCTATGAAATACTATGGCTTCTATGACTTCTCTTTCTGCATCGAGTAACTTTTCTATGGAAACGACAGGATTTCCTTTTTAAAAACGAGTATCTCCATTCCGATGCACTATTCCTACTTTACTGCATCCTTCGCTCCCTCACATTCACGAATAAACACAGAGATTGCGTCGCCAAGTAATACTGTGGGTTCTATGACTTCTCCATCTACTTCGAGTAACGTTTCTGTGGATACGACAGGATTTTCTTTTGGGATACGAGTATCTCCTTCCCGAAGGACTATTCCATCTTTACTGCATCCCTCGCTCCTTCACATAGACGAATTAACACATAAATGGCGTCGCTATGAAATACTATGGGTTCTAAGACATTTCCCTCTAAACCGAGTAACGCTTCTACGGAAACGAAAGGTTTTCTTTTGGGACTCGACTTACTACTTTCCGATGCACTATTCCTTCTTTACTGCATCCCTCGCTACCTCACATTAACGAATTAACACAGAAATTGCGTACCTATGGAATACTATGGGTTGTATGACATTTCCTTCTAAATCGAGTAACGTTTCTATTGAAACTACAGAATTTTCTATTGGAATTCTACTATCTCCTTTCCGATGCACTATCCCTTCTTTACTGCATCCCTCGCCCCCTCACATTGACGAATTAACACAGAAATCGCGTCGATATGAAAGACAGTGGGTTCTATCACATCTCCTTTAAAATCGAGTAACTTTTGTATGGAAACGAAAGGATTTTCTTTTGAGATACGAGTATCTCCTTTCCGATACACCATTCCTTCTTTATTGCTTCCCTGACTCCCTCACATTGACGAATTGACACAGAAATTGCGTCGCTATGAAATACTATGGGTTCTATGACTTCTTCTTCTAAATCGAGTAACGTTTCTATGAAAAGACATTTTCTTTTGGTATACGACCATCACCGTTCCGATGCAGTAGTCCTTCTTTACTGCATCCCTCGGTCCCTCACATTGACGAATTAACACAGAAATTGCGTCGCTATGAAATCCTATGGGTTCTTTGACATCTCCTTCTAAATCGAATAACGTTTCTATGGGAACGACAGGATTTCCTTTTGGGATACGAGTATCTCATTTCTGATGCACTATTCCTGCTTTACTGCATCCCTTGCTCCCTCACACTGACGAATTAACACAGAAATAGCGTCGCTACGAAATACTATGTGTTCGATGACATCTCCTTCTAAATCGAGTAACGTTTCTACGGAAACGACTGGATTTTATTTTGGGATACGAGTATCTTTTTTCCGATGCACTAATCCTTCTTTACAGCATCCCTCGCTCCCTCACATTGACGAATTAACACAGAAATCTCGTCGCTATGAAATTCTATGGGTTCTATGACATCACCTTCTAAACCGAGTAACGTTTCTATGGAAACGACAGGATTTTCTTTGGGGTTCAAGTACCTCCTTTCCCGTTGCACTATTCCTAGTTTACTGCATCCCTCGCTCCCTCACATTGACGAATTAACAGCGAAATTGCGTCGTTATGAAATACTATGGGTTCTATGACTACTCCTTCTAAATCGAGTAACGTTTCTATGGAAACGACAGGATATTCTTTTGGGATACGAGTATCTCCTATCCGAAGCACTATTCCTTCTTTACTGCATCCCTCGCTCATTCAGATGGACGACTTAATACAGAAAATGTGCCGCTATGAATTACTATGGGTTCTATGACTTCTCCTTCCAAATCGAGCGATGTTTCTATGGAAAGGACAAGATTTTCTTTTGGGACACGACTATCTCCTTTCCGATGCACTATTCCATCTTTACTGCATCCCTCGCCCCATCACATTGACGAATGAACACAGAAATTGCGTCGTAATGAAATGCTATGGGTTCTATGACATCTCCCTCTAAATCGAGAAACGTATCTATAGAAACGACAGAATTTTCTTTTGGGATGCGAATATCTCCTTTCCGATGCACTATCCCTTCTGTACTGCATCCCTCGCTCCCTCACATTGACAAATTAACACAGAAATTGCGTCGCTATGAAATACTATTGGTTCTATGACATCTCCCTCTAAATCGAGTAACGTGTCCATAGAAACGACAGAATTTTCTTTTGGGATGCGAATATCTCCTTTCAGATGCACAATTACTACTTTACTGCATCCCTCGCTACCTCACATTATCGAATTAACACAGATATTGCGTCGCTATGAAATACTATGTGTTCTATGACATCCCCTTCTAAATCGAGTAACGTTTCTATAGTAACGTCAGGATTTTCTTTTGGGATACGAGTATCTCCTTTCCGATGCACTATTCCATCTTTACTGCATCCCTCGCTCCCTCACATTGACAAATTAACACAGAAATTGCGTCGCTATGAAATACTATTGGTTCTATGACATCTCCCTCTAAATCGAGTAACGTATCTATAGAAACGACAGAATTTTCTTTTGGGATGCGAATATCTCCTTTCCGATGCAGTATCCCTTCTGTACTGCATCCCTCGCTCCCTCACATTGACAAATTAACACAGAAATTGCGTCGCTATGAAATACTATTGGTTCTATGACATCTCCCTCTAAATCGAGTAACGTATCTATAGACACGACAGAATTTTCTTTTGGGATGCGAATATCTGCTTTCAGATGCACAATTACTTCTTTACTGCATCCCTCGCTACCTCACATTGGCGAATTAACACAGATATTGCGTCGCTATGAAATACTATGTGTTCTATGACATCCCCTTCTAAATAGAGTAACGTTTCTATAGTAACGTCAGGATTTTCTTTTGGGATACGAGTATCTCCTTTCCGATGCACTATTCCATCTTTACTGCATCCCTCGCCCCATCACATTGACGAATGAACACAGAAATTGCGTCGTAATGAAATGCTATGGGTTCTATGATTTCTCCTTCGAAATCGAGTAACGTTTCTATGGAAACGAGAGGATTTTCTTTTGGGATACGAGTATCTCCTTTCCGATGCACTATTCCTTCTTTACTGCATCCATCGTTCCCTGAAACTGACGAATTAACACAGAAATTGCGTCGCTACGAAATAGTATGGGTTCCATGACATCTCCTTCTAAATCGAGTAACGTTACTATGAAAGCGACAGGATTTTCTTTTGGGATACGAGTATCTCCTTTCCGATGCTCTATTCCTTCTTTACTGCACCCCTCACTCTCTCACATTGTCGTATTAACACAGCAATGGATCCGCTTTGAAATAGTATGGGTTCTATGACTTCTCCTTCTAAATCGAATATCATTTCTTTTGACCGACAGGATTTTCTTTTGGGATACGAGTATCTCCCTTCCGAAGCACTATTCCTTCTTCACTGCATCCCTCGCTCCCTCACATTGACGAATTAACACAGAAATTGCCTCGCAATTAAATACTGTATGTTATATGACTTCTCCCTCTAATTCGAGTAACGTTCTATGGAGATGACTGGATTTTCTTTTGAGATACGACTATCTCCTCTCCGATGCACTATTCCTTCTTTACTGCATCCCTCGTTCCCTCACATTCACGAATTAACACAGAAATTGCATCGCTATGAAATAGAATGTGTTCTAAGACTTCTCCTACTAAATCGAGTAACGTATCTACGGAAACGAGAGGATTTTCTTTTGGGATACGAGTATCTCCCTACCGATGCACAATTCCTTCCTTTCTGCATACCTCGCTTCCTCACATTGACGAATTAACACAGAAATTGCGTCGGCATGAAATACTATGCGTAATATGACTTCTCCTAAATCGAGTAACGTATGTATGGAAGCGACAGGATTTTCTTTTGGGATACGAGTATATCCTTTCCGATGAACTATTCCGTCCTTTACTGCATCCCTCGCTCACTCACATTGAAGAAATAAGACAGAGATTGCGTCGCTATGAAATACTATGGGTTCTATGACTTCTCCTTCTAAATCGAGTAAAGTTTCTAAGGAAACGACAGGATTTTCTTTTGGTATACGAGTATCTCATTTCCGGTGCACTATTCCTTCATTACTGAATACCTCGCTAGCTCACATTGACGAATTAACACAGAAATTGCGTCGCTATGAACTACTATGGGTTCTATGACATCTCCTTCTAAATCCAGTAACGTTTCTATGGAAACGACAGGATTTAATTTTGAGATACGACTATCATCGTTCCGATGAACCATTCCTCCTTTACTGCATCGCGCGCTCCCCAACATTGGCCAATTAACACAGAAATTGCGTCGCTATGAAATACTATGGGTTCTATGACTTCTCCTTTTAAATCGAGTAACGTTTCGTTGTAAACGATAGGAATTGCTTTTGGGATACGACTATCTCCTTTCCGATGCTCTATTCTTTCTTTACTGCATACCTCGCTCCCTCACATTGACGAATTAACACAGAAATTGCGTCGGTATGAAATACTATGTGTTCTATGACTTCCCCTTCTAAATTGAGTAACGTATGTATGGAAACGACAGGATTTTTTTTTGGGATACGAGTATATCCTTTCCGACGCACTATTCCTTCTTTACTGCATCCCTCGCTCACACACATTGAAGAATTAACACAGAGATTGCGTCGCTATGATATACTATGGGTTCTATGACTTCTAGTTCTAAATCGAGTAACGTTTCTATGGAATCGACCGGATTTTCATTTGGTATACGAGTATCTCCTTTCCGGTGCACTATTCCTTCTTTACTGCATCCCTCGCTCCCTCACATTGACGAAATAACACAGAAATTGCGTCGCTATGAAACGCTATGGGTTCTATCGCTTCTCCTTCTAAATCGAGTGACGTTTCTATGCAAACGGCAGGATTTTCTTTTGGGATACGAGTATCTCCCTACCGAAGCTCTCTTCCATTCTTTTCTGCATGTCTAGCTCCCTCACAGTGACGAATTGACACAGAAATTGCGTCGCTATGAAATACTGTGGGTTCTATGACTTCTCCTTCCAAGTCGAGTAACGTTTCTATGGACACGACAGGATTTCCTTTGGAGTAAGAGTATCTTCTTTCCGATGAACTTTTCCTTCTTTACTGCATCCCTCGCTCTCCCACATTGGCAAATTAACACAGAAATTGCGTCTCTATGAAATACTATGTGTTCTATGACTTCTCCTTTTAAATCGAGTAACGTTTCTTTGGAAACGACAGGATTTTCTATTGGGATACAAGTATCTCCTATCCGATGCACTATTCCTTCTTTACTGCATACCTCGCTCCCTCACATTGTGGAATTAACACAGAAATTGCTTCGGTATGAAATACTATGGGTTCTATGACATCTCCTTCTAAATCGAGTAACGTTTCAATGGAAACGACAGGATTTTCTTTTGGTATACGAGTATCTCCTTTCCGGTGCACCATTCCTTCTTTACTGCATCCCGCGCTCCCTCACACTGACGAATTAACACAGCAATTGCGTCGCTATGATATACTATGGATTCTATGACTTCTAGTTCTTATTCGAGTAACGTGTCTTTGGAAACGACAGGATATTTTTTTGGGATACGAGAATCAACTTTCCGATGCACTATTCCTTCTTTACTGCATCCCTCACTCCCTCACACTGACAAATTAACAAAGAAATTGCGTCGCTATGAAATACTATGGGTTCTATGACATCTCCTTCTAGATCGAGTAACGTTTCTATGGAAACGACAGGAATTTTATTTTGGGATGCGAGTATCTCCTTTCCGATGCACTATTGGTTGTTTACTGCATACCTAGCTCCCTCACATTGATGAAGAAACACAGAAATTGCGTCGCTATGATGTTCTATGGGTTCTATGACATCTCCTTCTAAATCGAGTAACGGTTCAGTGGAAACGACAGAATTTTCGTTTGGGATACAACTATCTCCTTCCGATGCACTATTCCTTCTTTACTGCATCAGTCGCTCCCTCACATTGACGAATTAACACAGAAATTGCGTCGCTATGAAATAGAATGTGTTCTAAGACATCTCCTTCTAAATCGAGTAAGATTTCTATGGAAACGACAGGATTTTCTTTTGGGATACGAGTATCTCCCTACCGATGCACTATTGCTACTTTACTGCATCCCTCGCTCCCTCACATTGACGAATTGACATCGAAATTTCGTGGCTATGAAATACAATGGGTTTCTATGGAAAGTACAGGATTTTCTCTTGGAATAAGAGTATCTTCTTTCTGATGAACTATTCCTTCTTTATTGCATCAATCGCTCCCCCACATTGGCAAATTAACACGGAAATTGCGTCGCTATGAAATACTATCGGCTCTATGACACCTCTTTTTAAATCGAGCAACGTTTCTTTGGAAACGACAGGATATTCATTTGGGATACGAGTATCTCCTTTCCGATGAACTATTCCTTCCTCACTGCATACCTCGCTCCCTCACATTGACTAATTAACACAGAAAATGCGTCGCTATGAAATACAATGGGTTCTACTACTTCTTCATCTAAATCGAGTAACGTTTCTATGGAAACGACAGAATTTTCTGTTGCGATATGACTATCTCCTTTCCGATGAACTATTCCTTCTCCATTACAACCCTCGCACCCTCACACAGACGAATTATCACTTGCGTCGCTATGAAATACTATGTGTCCTATGGCTTCACCTTCTAAATCGAGTAACGTTTCTGTGGAAACGACAGGAATTTCTTTTGGGATACGACAATCTCCTTCCGATGCACTATCCCTCCTTTACTGCATCTTTCGCTGCCTCGCATTGACGAACTAACACAGCAATTGCGACGCTATGAAATACTACGGCTTCTATGTCTTCTCATTCTTAATCGAGTAACGTTACTATGGAAACGAGAGGATTTTCTTTTGGGATACGAGTATCTCCGTACCGATGCACTATTCCTTCATTACTGCATCCCTCGCTCCCTCACACTGACGAATTAACACAGAAATTGCGTCGCTATGAAATAATATGGGTTCTATGACTTCTCCTTCTAAATCGAGTAACGTTTCTATGGGAACGACAGGATTTTCTTTTGCGATACGACTATCCTCTTTCCGATGCACTAATCCTTCATAACTGCATCTCTCGCTCCCTCACATTGGCAAATTAACCCAGAAATTGCGTCGCTATGAAATACTATGGGCTCTATGACTACTCCTTCTAAAACGAGCAACGTTTCATTGGAAACGACTTGATTTTCTTGTGGGATACGAGTATATCCTTTCCGATGCACAATTCCTTCTTTACTGCATCCATCGCTCCCTCACATTGACGAATTAACACAGAAAATGCGTCGCTATGAAATACAATGGGTTCCATGACTTCTCTTTCTCAATCGAGTAATCTTTCCATGGAAACGAAAGGAATTTCTTTTGGGACATGAGTATCTCCTTTCCAGGGCACTATTCCTTTTTTACTGCATCCCTCGCTCCCTCACATTGACGAATTAACACAGAAATTGCGTCGCTATGAAATACTATGGGTTCTATGACTTCTCCTTCTATATCGAGTAACGCTTCTATGGAAACGACAGGATTTTCTTTTGGGATACGAGTATCTCCTTTCCGATGCACTATTACTTCTTTACTGCATCCCTCGCTCCCTCACATTGACGAATGAACACAGAAATTGCGTCGCTATGAAATTCTATGGGTTCTATGCCTTGTCCTTCAAAATCAAGTAACGTTTCTATGGAAACGACAGGATTTTCTTTTGGGATACGACAATCTTCTTTCCGATGCACTATTCCTTCTTTACTGCATCCCTCGCTCCCTCACATTGACGAATTATCAGAGAAATGGCGTCGCTATGAACTACTTAGGGTTTTATGACGATTCCTTCTTAATCGAAAAACGCTTCTATGCAAACGACAGGAATTTCCTTTGGGATACGAGTATCTCCTTTCCGATGCACTATTCCTTCTTTACTGCATACCTCGCCCCCTCACATTGACGAACTAACACAGACATTGCGTCGCTATGAAATACTATGGGTTCTATGCCATCTCCTTCTAAATCGAATAACGTTTCTATGGAAGCGACAGGATTTTCATTTGGTATACGAGTATCTCTTTTCCGGTGCACTAAACCCTCTTTACCGCATCCCCCGCTCTCTCACATTGACGAATTAAAACAGAAATAGCGTCGCTATGAAATACTATGGGTACTATGACTTCTCCTTCTAAATCGAGTAACGGTTCAGTGGAAACGACAGGATTTTCTTTTGGGATACGAGTATCTCCCTACCGATGCACTATTCCTTCTTTACTGCATCCCTCGCTCCCTCACATTGACGAATTGACATAGAAACTTCGTCGCTACGAAATACTATGGGTTTCTATGGAATGGACAGGATTTTCTCTTGGAATATGAGTATCTTCTTTCCGATGAACTATTCCTTCTTTACTGCATCCATCGCTCCCTCACATTGACGAATTAACACAGAAAATGCGTCGATTTGAAATACAATTGGTTGTATGACTTCTCTTCTTCAATCGAGTAATGTTTCCATGGAAACGACAGGATTTTCTTTTGGGACATGAGTATCTCCTTTCCAGGGCACTATTCCTTTTTTACTGCAACCCTCGCTCCCTCCCATTGACGAATTAACACAGATATTGCGTCGCTATGAAATACTATGGGTTCTATGACTTCTCCTTCTAAATCGAGTACCGCTTCTATGGAGCCGACAGGATTTTCTTTTGGGATAAAAGTATCTCCTTTCCGATGCACTATTACTTCTTTACTGCATCCCTTAGCTCCCTCACATTGACGAATTATCACAGAAATGCCGTCGCTATGAACAACTTAGGGTTCTATGACGTTTCCTACTTAGTCGAGGAACACTTCTATGGAAACGACAGGATTTCCCTTTTTGATATGAGTATCTCCTTTCCGATGCAGTATTCCTTCTCCATTGCAAGCCCCGCTCTCTCACATTGACGAATTAACACAGTAACTGCGTCTCTATGAAATACTAGGGGTTCTATGGCTTCTCCTTCTAAATCGAGTAACGTTTCAATGCAAACGACAGGATTTTCTTTTGGGATACGGGTATCTCCTATCCGATGCAATATTCCGTCTTTACTGCATCCCTCACTCCCTCTCACTGACTAATTAACACAGAAATTGCATCGCTATGTTATACTATGTGCTCTATGATTCTCCTTCTAAATGAAGAAATGTTTATATGGAGACGACAGGATTTTCTTTTGGGATACGAGTATCTACTTTCCGAAGCACTATTCCTTCTTTACTGCATCCCTCGCTCCCTCACATAGTCGAATTGACACAGAAATTGCGTTGCTGTGAAATACTATGGGTTCTATAACTTCTCCTTCTAAATCGAGTAACGTTTCTATGGAAATGACAGGATTTTCCTTGGGGCTAGGAGTATCTTCTTTCCGATTCACTTTTCTATATTTACTGCATACGTCGCTCCCTCACATTGACGAATGAACACAGAAATTGCGTCTCTATGAAATGATATGGGTTCTATGACATCTCATTCTAAATCGAGTAAAGTTTCCATGGAAACGACAGAATTTTCTTTTGAGATACGAGTATCTCCTTTCCGATGCACTATTCCATCTTTACTGCATCCCTCGCTCCCTCACACTGACGAATTAACACAGAAATTGCGTCGCTATGAAATACTATGGGTTCTATGACATCTCCTTCTAAATCGAGTAACGTTTCTATGGAAACGACTGGAATTTCTTTTGGGACACGACTATCTCCTTGTCGATGCACCATTCCTTTTTTACTGTATCCCTCGCTCCCTCACGTTGACGAATTAACACAGAAATTGCGTCGCTATGAAATACTATTGGTTCTATTACATCTGCTTCTAAATCGAGCAACGTTTCTATGGAAACAACAGGATTCTCTTTTGGGATACGAGTATCTCCTTTCCGATCCACTATTCCTTCTTTACTGCATCCCTCGCTCCCTCACATTGCCTAATTAAAACAGAAATTGCATCTCTATGATGTACTATGGGTTCTATGACTTCTCCTTCTAAATCGAGTAACGTTTCTATGGGAACGACACGATTTTCTTTTGCGATAGGAGTATCTCCTTTCCGATGCACAATTCCTTCTTTACTGCATCCATCGCTCCCTCACATTGACGAATTAACGCAAAAAATGCGTCGCTATGAAATACAATGGGTTCCATGACTTCTCTTTGTCAATCGAGTAACGTTTCCATGGAAACGAAAGGATTTTCTGTTGGGACATGAGTATCTCCTTTCCAGGGCACTATTCCTTTTTTACTGCATCCCTCGCTCCCTCATATTGCCGAATTAACACAGATATTGCGTCGCTATGAAATACTATGGGTTCTATGACTTCTCCTTCTATATCGAGTTACGCTTCTATGGAGACGACAGGATTTTCTTTTGGGATACAAGTATCACCTTTCCGATGCACTATTACTTCTTTACTGCATCCCTCGCTCCCTCACATTGACGAATTATCACAGAAATGCCGTTGCTATGAACTTCTTAGGGTTCTATGACGTTTCCTTCTTAATCGAGAAACGCTTCTATGGAAACGAGTGGATTTTCCTTTGGGATACGAGTATCTCCTTTCCGATGCACTATTCCTTTATTACTGCATACCTCGCTCCCTCACATTGACGAATTAACACAGAAATAGCGTCGCTATGAAATACTGTGGGTTCTATGACTTCTCCTTCTAAATCGAGTAACGGTTCAGTGGAAACGACAGAATATTCTTTTGGGATTCAACTATCTCCTTCCGATGCACTATTCCTTCTTTACTGCATCAGTCGCTCCCTCACATTGACGAATTAACACAGACATTGCGTCGCCATGAAATAGAATCGGTTCTAAGACATCTCCTTCTAAATCGAGTAAGGTTTCTATGGAAACGACAGGATTTTCTTTTGGGATACGAGTATCTCCCTACCGATGCACTATTCCATCTTTACTGCATCCCTCGCTCCCTCACATTGACGAATTGACATAGAAATTTCGTCGCTATGAAATACTATGTGTTTTTATGGACAGGACAGGATTTTCTCTTGGAATAAGAGTATCTTCTTTCCGATGAACTATTCCTTCTTTACTGCATCCATCTCTCCCTCACATTGACGAATTAACACAGAGAATGCGTCGCTTTGAAATACTATGGGTTCTATGACTTCTCCTTCTATATCGAGTTACGCTTCTATGGAGACGACAGGATTTTCTTTTGGGATACAAGTATCTCCTTTCCGATGCACTATTACTTCTTTACTGCATCCCTCGGTCCCTCACATTGACGAATTAACACAGAAATTGCGTCGCTATGAATTACTATGGGCTCTATGACTTCTTCTTCTAAATCGAGTAACGCGTCTATGGAAACGACAGGATTTTCTTTTGGGATACGAGAATGACCTTTCCGATGTACTATTACTTCTTTACTGCATCCCTCGCTCCCTCACATTGACGAATGAACACAGAAATTGCGTCGCAATGAAATTCTATGGGTTCTATGACTTGTCCTTCAAAATCAAGTAACGTTTCTATGGAAACGACAGTATTTTCTTTTGGGATACGACAATCTCCTTTCCGATGCACTATTCCTTCTTTACTGCATCCCTCGCTCCCTCACATTGACGAATTATCACAGAAATGGCGTCGCTATGAACTACTTAGGGTTCTATGACGTTTCCTACTTATTCGAGAAACGCTTCTATGGAAACAACAGGATTTTCCTTTGGGATACGAGTGTCTCCTTTCCGATGCACTATTCCTTCTCCATTGCAAGCCCCGCTCCCTCACATTGACGAATTAACACAGTAATTGCGTCTCTATGAAATACTATGGGCTCTATGGGTTCTCCTTCTAAATCGAGTAACGTTTCAATGCAAACGACAGGATTTTCTTTTGGGATACGAGTATTTCCTTTCCGATCCACTGTTCCTTCTTTACAGCATCTCTCGCTCCCTCACATTGACTAATTAGCACAGAAATTGCATCTCTATGATGTAATATGGGTTCTATGACTTCTCCTTCTAAATCGAGTAACGTTCCTGTGGGAACGACAGAATTTTCCTTTGCGATACGACTATCTTCTTTCCGATGCAATAATCCATCTTAACTGCATCTCTCGCTCCCTTATATCGGCAAATTAACACAGAAATTGCGTCGCTATGAATTACTATGGGATCTATGACTTCTCCTTCTAATACGAGTAACGTTTCATTGGAAACGACAGGATTTTCTTGTGGGATACGAGTATCGCCTTTCCGATGCACTATTAGTTCTTTACTGCATCCATGGCTCCTTCACATTACGAATTAACACAAAAAATGCGTCGCTATGAAATACAATGGGTACCATGACTTCTCTTTCTCAATCGAGTAACGTTTCCATGGAAACGACAGGATTTTCTTTTGGGATACGTGTATCTCCTTTCCGATGCACTATTACTTCTTTACTGCATCCCTCGCTCCATCGCCTTGACGAATGAACACAGAAGTTGCGTCGCTATGAAATTCTATGGTTTCTATGACTTGTCCTTCAAAATCAAGTAACGTTTCTATGGAGACGACAGGATTTTCTTTTGGGATACGACAATCTCCTTTCCGATGCACTATTCCTTCTTTACTGCATGCCTCGCTCCCTTACATTGACGAAATATCACAGAAATGGCGTCGCTATGAACTACGTAGGGTCCAATGACGCTTCCTTCTTAATCGAGAAACGCTTCTATGGAAACGACAGGATTTTCCTTTGGGTTACGAGTTTCTCCTTTCCGATGCACTATTCCTTCTCCATTGCAAGCCCCGCTCCCTCTCATTGACGAATTAACACAGTAATTGCGTCTCTATGAAATACTATGGGCTCTATGGCTTCTCCTTCTAAATCGAGTAACGTTTCAATGCAAACGACAGGATTTTCTTTTGGGATACGAGTATCTCCTATCCGATGCACTATTCCTTCTTTACTGCATCCCTCACTCCTTCTCACTGACTAATTAACACAGAAATTGCATCGCTATGATATACTATGTGTTCTATGATTCTCCATCTAAATGAAGAAATGTTTATATGGAAACGACAGGATTTTCTTTTGGGATACGAGTATCTCCTTTCCAATGCACTATTCCATCTTTACTGCATCCCTCGCTCCCTCACGTAGTCGAATTGACACAGAAATTGCGTCGCTATGAAATACTATGGGTTCTATAACTTCTCCTTCTAAATCGAGTAACGTTTCTATGGAAACGACAGGATATTCCTTGGGACTAGGAGTATCTTCTTTCCGATGCAAATGTCTATATTTACTGCATACGTCGCTCCCTCACATTGACGAATGAACACAGAAATTGCGTCTCTATGAAATAATATGGGTTCTATGACATCTCATTCTAAATCGAGTAACGTTTCTACGGAAACAACAGGATTTTCTTTTGGGATACGAGTATCTCCTTTCCGATCCACTATTCCTTCATTACTGCATACCTAGCTCCCTCACATTGACGAATTAACACAGAAATTGCGTCGCTATGAAATACTATGGGTTCTATGACTTCCTCCTCTAAATCGAGTAACGTTTCTATGGAAACGACAGGACTTTCTTTTGGTATACGAGTATCTCCTTTCCGGTGCACTAATCCCTCTGTACTGCATCCCTCGCACCCTCACATTGACGAATTAACACAGAAATATCGTCGCTATGAAATACTATGGGTTCTATGACTTCTCCTTCTAAATCGAGTAGCGTTTCAGTGGAAACGACAGGATTTTCTTTTGGGATACAACTATCTCCTTCCGATGCACTATTCCTTCTTTACTGCATCAGTCGCTCCATCACATTGACAAAAATAACGCAGAAATTGCATCGCTATGAATTAGAATGGGTTCTAAGACATCTTTTTCTAAATCGAGCGACGTTTCTATGAGAACGACAGGATTTTCTTTTGGGATACGAGTATCTCCCTACCAAGGCACTATTCCTTCTTTACAGCATCCCTCGCGCCCTGACATTGACGAATTAACACAGAAATTACGTCGCTATGAAATACTATGTGATCTATGACTTCTCCTTCTAAATCAAGAAACGTTCATATGGAAACGACAGGATTTTCTTTTGGGATACGAGTATCTCCGATCCGATGCACTATTCCTTCTTTACTGCATCCCTCACTCCCTCACATTGACGAATTACCACAGAAATCGCGTGGCCATGTAATACTGTGGGTACTGTGCCTTCTCTTTCTAAATCGAGGAACGCTTCTATAGAAACGACAGTATTTTCTTTTGGGTTACGAGTATCTCCTTTCCAATGCACTATTTCTTCTTAACTGCACCGCTCACTCCCACACATTAACGAATTAACACAGAAATTGCGTCGCTATGAAATACTGTGGGTTCTTTGACTTCTCCTTCTAAATCGAGAATCGCTTCTATGGAAACGACAGGATTTTCTTTTGGGGTACGACTATCTCCTTTCCGATGGACTATTTCTTCTTTACTGCATCTCTCGCTCCCTCACATTAACGAATTAACACAGAAATTTCGTCGCAATAAAATACTATGTGTTCTATGACTTCTCCTTCTACATCGAGTACCGTTTCTATGGAAACGATAGGATTTTCTTGTGGGATACGAGTATCTCCGTTCCAGTGCACTATTCCTTCTTTACTGCATCCCTCGCTCTCTCACATTGACGAATTAACACCGAAATTGCGTCGCTATGAAATACTGTGGGTTCTATGACATCCCCTTCTAAATCGAGTAACGCTTCAATGGAAACGACAGGATTATCTTTTGGGATACGAGTATCTCCTTTCCGATGCACAATTACTTCTTTACTGCATCCCTCGCTCCCTCACATTGACGAATGAACACAGAAATTGCGTCGCTATGAAATACTATGGGTTCTATGACTTGTCCTATTAAATCAAGCAACGTTTCTATGGAAACGACAGGTTTTTCCTTTGGGGTACGACTATCTCCATTCTGATGCACTATTCCTTCTTTACTGCATCCCACGCACCCTCACATTGACGAATTAACAGAGAAATTGTGTCCCTATGAAATACTATGGGTTCTATGACTTTTCCTTCTAAATCTAGAAACGCTTCTATGGAAACGACAGGATTTTCCTTTGGGATACGAGTATCTCTTTTCCGATGCACTATTCCTCCTTTACTGCATACCTCGCTCCCTCACATTGACGAATGAACACAGAAATTGGGTCGCCATGAAATACTATTGGTTCTATTACATCTCCTTCTAAATCGAGTAACGTTTCTATCGAAGCGAGAGGTTTTCTTTTGAGATACGAGTATCTTCTTTCCGATGCACTATTCCATCTTTACTGCATCCCTCGCTCTCTCACACTGATGAATTAACACAGAAATTGCGTCGCTATGAAATACTATGGGTTTAATGACTTCTCCTTCTACATCGAGTAACGATTCTATGGAAGCGACAGGATGTACTTTTGGGATACGACTACCTCCTTGTCGATGCACTAGTTCTTTTTTACTGCATCTCTCGCTGCCACACATTGGCGAATTAACACAGAAATTGCGTCGCTATGAAATACTGTGGGTTCTGTGCCTCCTGTTTCTAAACCGAGGAACGCTTCTACAGAAACGTCAGGATTTTCGTTTGGGTTATGAGGATCTCCTTTCCGATGCACTATGCCTTCTGAACTCGCTCACTCCCACACATTAATGAATTAAGACAGATATTGCATCGCTATGAAATACTATGGGTTTTATGCCTTCTCCCTCTAAATCGAGTAACGTTCCTATGCAAACGACTGGAATTTCTTTTGGGATACTAGTATCTCCTATCCGATGCACTATTGCTTCTTTACTGCATCCCTCGCTCCCTCTCATTGACTAATCAACACAGAAGTTGCATCACTATGAAATACTATGTGTTCTATGAATTCTCTTTCTAAATCAAGAAACTTTTATATGGAAACGACGGGATTTTCTTTTGGGATACGAGTATCTCCTTTGAAATGTACTATTCCTTCTTTACTGCATCCCTCGCTCCCTCACATTGACGAATTAACACAAAAAATGCGTCACTATGAAATACTATGGGATCTATGAGTTCTCCTTCTAATTCGAGTAGCGTTTATATGGAGACGACAGAATTTTTTTTTGGATACGAGTATCTCCTGTCCGATGCACTGTTCCTTCTTTACTGCATCCCTCGCTCCCTCACATTGATGAATTAAAACTCGAATTGCGTCGCTATGAAATACTATGGGTTCCATGACTTCTCCTTCAAAATGGAGTAACGTTTCTGTTGAAACAACAGGATTTTTCTATGGGATACGAGTATCTCCATTCCGTTGCACTATTTCTTTTTTACTGCATCCCTCGCTCCCTCACATTGACGAATTGACACAAAAATTCCGTCGCTATGGGATACTATGGGTTCTATGGCTTCTCCTTCTAAATCGAGTAACGCTTCTATGGGAACGACAGGAAATTCTTTGGGATACGAGTATCTTCTTTCCGATGCACTATTCCTTCTTTACTGCATCCCTCGTTCCCTCACATTGACGAATTAACACAGATATTGCGTTGCTATGAAATACTAAGGGCTCTATGACTTCTCCTTCTAAATCGAGTAACGTTTCTATGGAAACGACTGCATTTTCTTTTGGGATAGGAGTATCTCCTTACCGATGCACTATTCCATCTTTACTGCATCCCTCGCTTCCTCACATAGACGAATTAACACAGAAATTGCGTCGCAATAATATACTATGTGTTCTATGACCTCTCCTTCTAAATCGAGTAATGTTTCTTTCCAAACGACAGGAAATTTATTTTGGTATACGAGTATCTCCTTTCCGATGCATTACTCTATCTTTACTGCATCGCTCGCTCCCTTACACTGACGAATTAACACAGAACTTGCGTCGCTATGAAATACAATGAGCTCTATGACTTCTCCTTCTAAATCGAGTAACGTTTCTGTGGAAACGACAGGATTTTCTTTTGGGATACGACTATATCCTTGCCGAAGCACTATTCCTTCTTTACTGCATCCCTTGCTCCCTCACAGTTACAAATTAACACAGAAATTTCGTCGCTATGAAATACTATGTGTTCTATGACTTAACCTTCTAAATCGAGTAACGTTTCTATGGAAACGACAGTATTTTCTTTTTGGGTACGACTATCTCCTTCCGATGCACTATTCCTTCTTTACTGCATCCCTCGCTCCCTCACATTGACGAATTAACTCAGAAATTGCAACACTATGAAGTACTATGTGTTCTATGACTTGTCCTTCTAAATCGAGTAACATTTCCATGGAAACGACAGGATCTTCTTTTGGGATACGAGTATCTCCTTTCTGATGCACTATTCCTTCTTTACTGCTTCCCACGCCCCCTCACATTGACGAATTAACACAGTAATTGCGTCGCTATGAAATACTATGTGCTCTATGACCTCTCCTTCTAAATCGAGTATCGTTTCTATGGAAACGACAGGATTTTCTTTTGGTATACAAGTATCTCCTTTCCGATGCAATACTCTATCTCAACTGCATCGCTCGCTCCCTCACACTGACGAGTTAACACAGAAATGGCGTCGCCATGAAATACTATGTGTTCTATGACATCTCCTCCTATATCGAGTAAATTTACTATAGAGACGACAGGATTTTCTTATGGGATACAAGTATCTCCTATCCGATGCACTATTCCTTCTTTACTGGTATCCGTCGCTATCTCAAATTGACGTACCAACACAGAATTTGCGTCGCTATGAATTACTATGGGATCTATCACATCTCCTTCTAAATCGAGTAACGTCTTTGTATCAAAGCCAGGATGTTCTTTTGGGATACGAGTATCTCCTTTCCGATCCACTATTCCTTTTGTACTGCATCCCTCGCTCCCTTACATTGTCGAATTAACAAAGAAATTTCGTCGCTATGAAATACTTTGGGTTCTATGACATCTCCTTCTAAATCGAGCAACGTTTCTGCAAAACGACAGGATTTTCCTTCGGGATACGAGTATCCCCTTTCCGGTGCAATATTCCTTCTTTACTGAATCCCTTGCCCCTCACACTGACGAATTAACACAGAAAGTGCGTCGCTCTGAAATGCTATTGGTTCTATGACTTCTCCTTCTAAATCGAGTAACGCTTCTATGGAAACGACAGGATTTTCTTTTGGGATACGATTATCGCCTTTCCAATGCACTATTCCTTCTTTACTGCATCCCTCGCTCCCTTACATTGACATATTAAAACACAAATTGCGTCGCTATGAAATACTATGATTTTTATGACATCTCCCTCTAAATCGAGCAACGTTTCTATGGAAACGACTGGATTTTCTTTTGGGATAGGAGTGTCTCGTTTCAGATGCACTATTCCTTCTTAATTGCATCCCTCGCTTAATCACATTGACGGATTAATACAGGAATTGCGTCGCTATGTAATACTATGAGTTCCATGACTGCTCCTTCCAAATCGAGTAACATATCTATGGAAACGACTTGATTCTCTTTTGGGATACGAGTATCTTCTCTCCGATGCACTATTCCTTCTTTACTGCATCCCTCGCTCCCTCACATTGACGCATTAACAAAGAGAATGCATCGCTATGAAATGCTATGGGTTATATGACTTCTCCTTCCAAATCAAGTAACTTTTCTATGGAAACGACAGGATTATCTTTTGGGATACGAGTAACTCCTTTCCGATGCACTATTCCTTCTTTACTGCATCCCTCGCTCCCTCACTTTGACAAATTAACACAGAAATAGCATCGCTATGAAATAGTATGTGTTCATTGAAGTCTCCGGCTAAATCGAGTAACGTTTCTATGTAAACGACAGGATTTTCTTTTGAGATACGAGTATCTCCTTTCCGATGCACTATTCCTTCTTTAATGCATCCCTCGTTCCCTCACACTGACGAATTAACAAAGAAATTGCGTTGCTATGAAATACTATGGATTCTGTGACATCTCCTTCCAAATCGAGTGACGTTTCTATGGAAACGACAGGACTTTCTTATGGGATACGAGTTTCTCCTATCCGATGCACTATTCCTTCTTTACTGCATCCCTCGCTCCCTCACATTGACGAATTAACAAAGAGATTGCGTCGCTATGAAATGCTATGGGTTTTATATCTTCTCTTTCCAAATCGAGTAACGTTTCTATGGAAACAACAGGATCTTGTTTTGGGATACGAGTATCTCCTTTCCGATGCGCTAATCTTTCTATTCTGCATCCCTCGCTCCCTCAACTTGACAAATTAACCCAGAAATTGCGTCGCTATGAATTACCATCTGTTCTGTGACTTCACCTTCTAAATCGACTAACGTTTCTATGGAGACGACAGGATCTTCTTTTGGGATACGAGTATCTCCTTTCTGATGCACTATTCCTTCTTTACTGCATACCAGGTTCCCTCACACTGACGAATTAACAAAGAAATTGCGTCGCTATTGAATACTATGGGGTCTATGATATCACCTTCTAAATCCAGTAACGTTTCTATGGAAACTACAGGATTTTTTGTGGGATACGAGTATCTCCTCTCCGATGCACTATTCGTTCTTTACTGCATCCGTTGCTCCCTCACATTGACGAATTAACACAGAAATGGCGCCGCTATGAAGTACTATGTGTTCAATGACTTCTCCTGCTAAATCGAGTAACGTATTTATGGAAACGCCAGGATGTTCTTTTGGGATACGCGTATCTCCTTTCCGATTCACTATTCCTTCTTTACTGCATCCCTCGCTCCCTCACACATACGAATTAACAGTGAAGTTGGGTCGCTATGATGTACTATGGGATCTATGACATCTCCTTCTAAATCGAGTATCGTTTCCATGGAAACGACTGGATTTTTTTTGGGGGTTACGACTATCTCCTTTCCGATTCACTATTAATTCTTTACTGCATCCCTTGCTCCCTAACATTGACGAATTAACACAGAAATTGCGTCGCTATGAAATACTATGGGTTCTATGACTTCTCCTTCTAAATCGAGTAACGTTTCAATGGAAACGACAATATTTTCATTTGGGATACGTCTATCTCCATCCGATGCACTATTCCATCTTTACTGCATTCCTCACTCCCTAACATTGACGAACTGACACAGAAATTGCATCGCTCTTAAATACCCTGAGTTCTATGACATCTCCTTCTAAATCGAGTAACGTCTCCATGGAAACGACGGGATCTTCTTTTGCGATACGATTATCTCCTTTCCGATGCACTATTCCTTCTTTACTGCTTCCCTCGCCCCGTCACGTTGACGAATTAACACAGAAATTGCGTCGCTATGAAATACTATGGGTCCTATGACTTCTCCTCCTAAATCGAGTAACTTTTCTATGGATACGACAGGATTTTCTTTTAGGATACGAGTATCTCCTTTCCGATGCACTATTCTATCTTTACTGCATTCCTCGCTCCCTCACATTGACGAATTGACACAGAAATTTCGTCGCTATGAAATACTATGGGTTCTATGACATCTCCTTCTAAATCGAGTAACGTATCTATGAAACGACAGGATATTTCTTTGGGATACGAATATCTCCTTTCCGGTGCAATATTCCTCCTTTACTGAATCCCTCGCTCCCTCACATTGACGAAGTAACACAGAAATTGCGTCGCTATGAAATACTATGGGTCCTATGACTTCTCCTCCTAAATCGAGTAACGTTTCTATGGAAACGACAGGATTATCTTTTAGGATACGAGTATCTCCTTTCCGATGCACTATTCCATCTTTACTGCATCCCTCGCTCCCTCACATTGAAGAATTAATACAGAAATTTCGTCGTTATGAAATACTATGAGCTCTACGGCTTCTCCTTCTAAATCGAATAACGTTTCTATGGAAACCCCAGGATTTTCATTTGGGATACGACTATCTCCTTTCGATGCTCTATTCCTTCTTTACTGCATCCCTCGCTCCTTCACATTGACGAATTAACACAGAAATTGCGTCGATGTGAAATGCTATGGGTTCTATGACTTCTCCTTCTAAATCGAATAACGTTTCTATGGAAACGAGAGGATTTTTTTGGGATACGAGTATCTCCTTTCCGCTGCACTATTCGTTCTTTTCTGCATCCCTCGCTCCCTCACATTGACGAATTAACACAGAAATAGCGCCGCTATGGAATACTATGGGTTCAATTACTTCTCCTGCTAAATCGAGTAACGTTTCTATGGAATCGACAGGATCTTCTTTTGGGCTACGAGTATCTCCTTTCCGATGCCCTATTCATACTTTACTGCTTCCCTCGCTCCCACGTATTGACCAATTACCACAGAAATTGCGTCGCTATGAAATACTATGCGTTCTATGACTTCTCCTTCTAAATCGAGTAACATTTTTATGGAAAAGACAAGATTTTCTTTTGGGATACGAGTATCTCCTTTCCGATGCATTATTCTTTCTTTACTGCATTCCTCGCTCCCTCACATTGACGAATTAACACAGAAATTGCGTCGCTATGAAATACTATGATTTTTATGACATCTCCATCTAAATCGAGCAACGTTTCTATGGAAACGACTGGATTTTCTTTTATGATAGGAGTATCTCCATTCCGATGCACTATTGACTCATTACTGCATCCCTCGCTCCCTCACATTGACGAATTAACAAAGGGATTGCGTCGCTATGAAATGCTATGGGTTATATGTCTTCTCCTTAGAAATCGAGTAACGTTTCTATGGAAACGACAGGATCTTCTTTTGGCACACGAGTATCTCCTCTCTGATGCCCTATTCGTTCTTTACTGCATCCCTGGCTCCCTCACACTGACGAATTAATACAGAAATTGCGTTGCTATGGAATACTATGGGTTCTATTACATCTCCTACTAAATCAGGTAACGTTTCTGCGGGAACGACAGGATTCTCTTTTCGGATACGAGTATCTCCTTTCCGATGCACTATTACTTCTTTACTGCATCCCTCGCTCCCCCACATTGACGAATTAACACAGAAATTGCGTTGCATCGAGTATCGTTTCTATGGAAACGACAGGATTTTCTTTTGAGATACGAGTATCTCCTTTCCGATGCACTATACCGTCTTTACTGCATCCCTCGCTCCCTGACACTGACGAATTAACAAAGAAATTGTGTCGCTATGTAATACTATAGGTTCCATGAAATCTCTGTCTATATCGAGTAACGTTTTTATATAAACGACAGGATTTTCTTTTGAGATACGAGTATCTCCTTTACGATGCACTATTCCTTCTTTACTGCATCCCTCGCTCTATCACATTGACGAATTAACGCAGAAATTGCGTCGCTATGACATTCGATGGGATCTATGACTTCTCCCTCTAAATCGAGTAACGTTTCTATGGATACGATAGGCTTTTCTTTTGGGATACGACTATCTCCTTCCCGTTTCACTGTTCCTTCTTTACTGCATCCCTCGCTCCCTCACATTGACGAATTTACACAGAAATTGCGTCGCTATGAAATACTATGTCTTCGATGACTTGTCCGCCTAAATCGATTATCGTTTCTATGGAATCGACTGGATTTTCTTTTGGGATACGAGTAACTCCTTTCCGATGTACTATTCATTCTATACTGCATTCCTCGCTCCCTCACATTGACGAATTAACACAGGCATTGCATCGATATGAAATACTATGAGTTCTATGACTTCTCCTTCTAAATCGAGTAACATTTCTATGGAAACGACAGGATCTTCTTTTGGGATGCGTGTATCTCCTTTCCGATGCACTATTCCCTCATTTCTGCATTACTAGCTCCCTCACATTGACGAATTAACCCACAAATTGCGTCGCTATGGAATACTATCTGTTCTATGACTTCACCCTCTTAATCGAGTACCGTTTCTCTGGAAACGACAGGATCTTCTTTTGGGATACGAATATCTCCTTTCTGATGCACTATTCCTTCTTTACTGCATCCCTGGCTCCCACACACTGACGAATTAACTCAGATATGGCGTCCCTATGGAATACATTGGATTCTATGACTTCTCCTTCTAAATCGAGTAATGTTTCTATGGAAACGACAGGATCTTCTTTTGGGATACTAGTATCCCCTATCTGATGCACTATTCCTTCTTTACTGCATCCCTGGCTCCCTCACACTGACGAATTAACATAGAAATTGCGTCGCTATGGGATACCGTGTGTTCTATTACATTTCCCTCTGAATCGAGTAACGTTTCTATGGAAACGACAGAATTTCCTTTTGGGATACGAGTATCTCCTTTCCGATGCACTATTCCATCTTTACTGCATCCCTCACTCCATCACATTGACGAATTAACACAGAAAATGAGTCGCTATGACATACCATTGGTTCTATGACTTCTCCTTCTAATTCGAGTAACGTTTCTATGGTAACGAAAGGATTTTCTTTTAGTGTACGCGTGTCTCCTTTACGATGCACCAATCCTTCATTACTGCATCCCTCGCTGCCTCACGTTGAGGAATAAACACAAAAATTTCGACGCTATGAAGAACTATGGGTTCTATGACTTCTCCTTCGAAATCGAGTAACGTTTCTATGGATGTGACAGGATTATCTTTTGGAATACGAGTATCTCTATTCCGATGCACTATTCCTTCTTTACTGCATCCCTCGCACCCTCACATTGACGCATTAACACAGATTTTGTGTCGCTATGATACCTATGGGTTCTATGACGTCTCCCTCTAAATCGAGTAACATTTCTATGGAGACGAAAGGATTTACTTTTGGGATACGACTATCTCCTTTCCGATGCACTATTCCTTCTTTACTGCATCCCTCACTCCTTCACACTGACGAATTAAGAGTGAAGTTTGGTCGCTATGAAATACTATGGGTTCTATGACATCTCCTTCTAAATCGAGTAACGTTTAGATGGAAACGACAGGATTTTCTTTTGGGATACGAGTTTCTCCTTTCCGATGCACTATTCTTTCTTTACTGCATCCCTGGCTCCCTCACATTGACGAATTTACACAGAAATTGCGTCGCTATGAAATACTATGATTTTTGTGACATCTCCTTCTAAATCGAGCAACGTTTCTATGGAAACGAATGGATTTTCTTTTGGGAGAGGAGTATCTCTTTTCAGATGCACTATTCCTTCTTTATTGCATCCCTCGCTTCCTCACATTGACGGATTAACACAGTAATTGCGTCGCTATGAAATACTATGAGTTCCATGACTTCTCCTTCTAAATCGAGTAACGTTTCTATGGAAACGTTTGTTTTTTCTTTTGGGATACGAGTATCTCTTCTCCGATGCACTATTCCTTGTTTACAGCAGTCCTCGCACCCTCACATTGACGAATTGACACAGAAATTGCGTCGCTATGAAATACTATGAGTTCTATGACATCTCCTTCTAAATCGAGTAACGTTTCTATGGAAACGACAGGATATTATTTTGGAATACGATATCTCCTCTCCGATGCACTATTCCTTCTTTACTGCATCCCTCGCTTCCTCACATTGACGAATTAACAAAGAGATTGCGTCGCTATGAAATGGTACGGGTTATTTGTCTTCTCCTTCAAAATCGAGTGACTTTTCTATGGAAACGACAGGATCTCCTTTTGGGATACGAGTATCTCCTTTCCGATGCGCTATTCCCTCTTTTCTGCATCCCTCGCTCCCTCAAATTGACAAATTAACCCAGAAATTTCGTCGCTATGAAATACCATCTGTTCTATGACTTCACCTTCTAAATCGACTAACGTTTCTATGGAAACGACAGGATTTTCTTTTGGGATACGAGTATCTCCTTTCCGATGCACTATTCATTCTTTACTGCATCCCTGGCTAGCCTGTCCTGCAGCCGCTTTCCTTGGGCACCCCCAAGGACTCTGACACCGCAGGGCCTTGTCCGACGCCCACTCAGCAGCCGTCGACGCAGCGTCAGGAGACGCTGCCTCTCTTCGTGGGTCCCGACGCCCCGTCGCGTCCAGTACCAGAAGCTGCGCCCGTGGTCACAGGCGTGCACCGTGACCTCGGTTTTCAGTCGGTGTTTCCCGAGGCCCCGCGCAGACAATGCTGGGGTGCGGACCGGGGACTGCCACCGACAATAGTCTCCGCCCTGGTCTCTTCTGCTACGCCTGCGGCCAGACCCCTCCCCCGCCGTCGACACTCGCCACATCATAATTCAACGACGGTGCGGCGATTTGGGGGGGAGGAGTGTTATATCCTAGCCAGTAATGCCACCCGAGCCCGCTGCCAAAAGGTTGGCAGCATCAAAGTCCGGACGCCGTCCGCATAAGCAGCGCCAGTGAGACAGGAAATCGCCGCAAGTCTGCGCGCGCCACCGCTGGCTTCTGGTTTCTTAAGCAGTGGAGTCGCGAGCGCTAGGACAGTTCTGTATTCGCCGCTCAGTTGTATACTCGCCACCGTATTGTGTACTTGCTAGTCAGTTGTGTGTTCATCGCAGCAGAGTTGTTGTTTGTCGTCAGCCGAGGCTGACCTAGCCGCTCCGACTCGAACTAGACAGATTTCTGTAGACACGGAGTTCACTACTGTGTTTCTGTATCTTCGTTAATAAAGATAAGTACCGACTTTTATTTAATCAGAGTGTTTGGGTTTTCATCTTTCTGTTCACTGTTCCAGCGGACCGGTCGGCCCGCTATTAAAAGTGTGGCGGTGACTTCGTAAGCCGTTTCTACAGCGAATTGCTTGTCGCTACGAACGCCGCCACAAAACATACAACCCGAGAAAGATTATTTGTTAATTGACGAAGCTGAGCGCCACTATGTCAAACTGAGTAGCGAACAAATATTATGTAAGGAAATAGATCGTGTTCGCAAAATTTGTAACCAAAAGTTTGTTTTAATGTCCACGTACGATCATGAAACATGTGAAGCTAGAATGTTGTAACCCATAAGGAAACTTCCTAGCGATTCCATTAAAAAGTCTGTAAAATTGAATGATAGTATATGGAGTCTCTTGAGTAAGGATCAATAGTTGTTCGTTGCCCCGAAAGAGGAAGGGTTGACGGTTTTGTGTTACGATAACAAGCCCACAGATGTACTGGTAAAATGTACAGGAAAGCTGGCCTTTTATGGCCGGTGCAAGGGATACGGAACACAAGTGTTCATACAGTCTGAACAAATCATAAGAACTAGTGTGACCGCCGGCCGAAGTGGCCGTGCGGTTAAAGGCGCTGCAGTCTGGAACCGCAAGACCGCTACGGTCGCAGGTTCGAATCCTGCCTCGGGCATGGATGTTTGTGATGTCCTTAGGTTAGTTAGGTTTAACTAGTTCTAAGTTCTAGGGGACTAATGACCTCAGCAGTTGAGTCCCATAGTGCTCAGAGCCATTTGAACCATTTGAACTAGTGTGACCAGTGAGGATATAGCGCCCGCTCTAAACATGCAGATTTCTTGTTGTATAATTAACAAAGAACAGAGAAACATATTGGAACTGAAGTTAGACATGCCGTTAGAGCATGTAATACAGCATTTAGACGACCTCGAGGTCAGTGGTCATAAATTAGCCGAAATAGAGGAAGAGATAGCATTCCAAGAACAGCACAGTTTCTCGGAAATTTCTTGGTATCATCATTGGTTCTGGTCTTACCTAGGAGTTGTAATACTGACTATTTTGTTTATATGTTGTTTGTACCGATATTACAAATGTTTCCGAGGTTGTTTCAAATACGTGTGGAAAGGCATTGGAGATGATTGTTGTGGCCGAATATGTGTGCGAACAACAATAGTAAATACGTGCGAAGGGTCAGAAATGACAATCATCCGCCGGCCGGTGTGGCGCTTCAGTCTGGAACCGCGCGACGACTTCGCTCGTAGGTTCGACTCCTACTCGAGCATCGATGTGTGTGATGTCCGTAGGTTAGTTAGATTTAAGTAGTTGTAAGTTCTAGGGGACTAATGGCCTCAGGTGTTAAGTCCCATAGTGCTCAGAGCCATTTGAACCATTTGACACGCATCCGAAGTTGACGAACCCTCCGAAACAGCGGTAGCGGTAGTGACGAGCGAAATAAGAACTGCTACTTCAGCACGCAATGAAGAAAGTATTCCGTTGCCGATGCCAGTTCCGCGTAGGGATCAAAGATAAACTAGACATTGCAGAAAACCCCCCTTAGTACATAAGAAATCAATTTTGTAATTCATGTCACTCTATATAAACTGAATAATGTATACATGTATACTCTTTTGATATTGCTTGTATTAAAAGTAACATACAACTTCTGTATCTGTGATGAAAAAAAAGTTATGGAATAAATAAAAACAACTAACCAAGGATAGCAATTAAGTAACTAAATGTATTAAATTTTGGATGTATATCTATATGTGCTGTACTTGTAAAGTGAACATTTTGAAAAACAATATGTGACAACGATGTTTTCATGTAAAAGAGAACCATTTTATAGTGATGATCTATGTGATGATAATGTTGCAAGCCTCATTTGGCAGAGCAGCTACGTTTAGCTTTCAGCTGAACAATGTTGATACCAAATATGGACTTAGTTAGTGCAACTGCCTTAACAACCCCGCTTTAGGAGCAGTAGAGGGGACCCAACTAAACCGTGATAGGCAGGCATCTGCAAGAGACCTACGGGATTGGCTGGGTGGCTTTAAGCGGGAAAAACAGTGCCCCCACGCGACTCTTTAAAACCCCTAGGTTATGCATTTTGGCAGAGTTCTCAGACAGACGATCTGGGCGCCGAATCCACGTCCGTCGACTCCAGCCTCTGTCCAGCTCCGTATAAGTCTTCTTTCTTGGAGTGCCTCAGTGAAGTTTCACTAAGTTGTTGCCTTAAGATGCTGCTGGTGTTTGGTACTGTGGTTAGCGTCCACTCCTGGGACTTCAGCACTGGCTTCTGTTGTAACAGTGTTATTCATGTTTTTTCTCACCCTAGAACTAGCCTCCAATGTAATAGTTAATCCTGTCTGAAATAGACAAGTATTTCAAAACCCTGTTTGTCCAAGAGTCTCCACAACGAGTTCCCTACCGAGTCTCACCACCTGCATTTCTAGTAAATGCCTGCACCAGTGCCGCCTCATATAGAAGGAAGCAATCAAATGCCTTCACTGTGATTTGACCTTCTGCCTTCTGGTCTGTACCGCTCGGGAGCGCATACTGACCAGCAACCCCTTTTTCCTTATCCCCCCTATGTCAGGGCACAACAGCTTTTCAATGTAGCCCGGGCACCAGTACACGAGTATCTCTCAACGATTAGGCGTTTCACAATCTAAGGTATGGCGTACACTGAAGTACAATAATCCGTATCTTTACCATAAACCAAAAGTGCATCATTTACATTAGGGAGATCTTGCCCTTTGCTTGGATTGTGCAACTGCTTAAGTACTAATCGACAGTTACATAAATACATTTTGTTTACCGATGAGATGGTGTAAACAATTTGCATAACGAGCACATATAGCCTGACGCAAACCCACATGCAACAGCGCAACGCAATTTTCAGCAGCGATTTACGATAAATGTGTAGTGTGATCACACATTTCATTGGACCATTCGGTTTCCCAGGACGTCTAACTGGTGAGACATACTTACAATTTCTTCAAGAAGAGATGCCCGCTTGCTCGAAGATGTTGCGCTTGGTATTCGATTGCAAATTTATTTTTAACATGACGACACGCCTTCATATTTCACCAACGCCGTTACTACACATTTAAACGAACATTTTCCCCAGAAATGGATAGATCCTGGTGCTGCACTTCTGTGGCCACCCAGATCGCCCGATTTAACACTAATGGATTTTTGTGTGCGGAGATGGATGAAAAACATAGTGTATGAGGAGGCATCACTTGCTCGTATTGTGAATGTAATAGATGAAATTAAGAACAATCCTGTGAAACTGAAACGAGCTACAAAATCTGTTTACGGACCTGCAGCTAAATGCATTTAACTCGGTGGAGACGTTTTTGAACATTTATTGTGAATGTATTGTGAAATAGTATGTACACTGCACAACTTCCTTGGTACTGAATTTTGTTTCTTCCGGTTGAACATAAATTAAAGTGTGCTGTGGTATTAATAAGAGCAGGTTATCTGAAAAATTCATGCAGTTCTAGTTAACATTACTACCATCATTTTTCCAAAAATAAATTGTCTACAATTTCTGTTGAAAACTTTGTGCACTTGTCTGGAAGATAAGAAACAAATTGGGTCAAGTAGTAAATAAATTAAAATTTTTACGAAATTACCTGTTTGCTTCTCTAGATGTTCTGGAAAATTACTGCAAATACACGTTTGGGACATGTTTTATTAGATTCACCAGATCAATAACAACAAATAAATGGAAATCGTCTTTTGCTTTAACTTCGTACAGTTTTGCAATTACTCCATATTAGCGAGGTTGGTAATGTTTGAGGCAAAATCTTTTATTAGTCGTAACTCCGAACCTTAATATTCGCGGCCATTTGTTTATATGGACTTTTTTCTTTAGTTTTACTTGTAGAATAACATATTAAAATATTTGCATATCTTCCTGAATCACCCTGTATAAATACTAAAGCTCTTGGGCTATTTTTCTCGTCAGTAAGCCACAGTACACATCCTAGTTAGGGTCATTTCGGCTCTTCAGCTGCCACTGACAGACAGAGACAGCAACCCTGTCCAGCCTGAGATATCTATCCAGGTAGGACACAGTGCAGCCCACAGACAGACACATTCGATAACGTAGTCTAGAAACAGACTGTAGAGTTAATAGTGTTGCGCGTGGAATTCAATAACCGGATGTGCGTATAAATTATTGACGTTATTACTTCGCGCTTAATTTTTGCTATTGTCTATACTTCATCTTTATCACCACACTCTCCTTTTTCATAAATACTACAGACTCGTCTTCTTTGTCTAGGTATATTTTTTTCTCCTTTTCGAAGAGTTCTCCCAGTCTATGCAGCGGTTGACAAATTGGTGTAAATGCTCTTTCCAGTAAAGAGTCGGGAGCTTTAGCTTGCCATTTCAGCAGCAATTCCCGTTTCCTGAATTTCAGGTCTTATCTTTCATTTAATCGTATTGAGAGACATGTTGATAACTGCAGAGACAGGCGAGCAGAGACCTCTTCTCATAGATTTCTGCTAGGACTTATCTCGCAAATAGAATAAATTCCAGCTTCTCTCCCCAAAAGAAGAAACGGTTTTCTGCGTTAAATAAAAAGGTAGCTGGTTCAAGATAGTTTCTTAAACGTTAATATTTAATTATGTTACCACGAGAGTTGGGTGACGCCCTACTCAGAAAAAAAATATTATAAGAAAAAGTATGAAGGGAACTCCTCGAAACAATTTGTGAATCAGAGCGTACCAATCCATATTCCTTAAAAAAAAATAACCGGGGTGAACCTTGAAGTTTTATTTGCAAACTACATGAAACCCCTGAGAGACAATGACTCTCTCATGATAAAGAGCGAGCTGGAAAAAGATATTATTGTCCTTGAAGGTGAACACAACTATTAAAAGAGGCATACTGGTTGCTATCTTCGTCACCTTTTGTTAGAATTTTGAGGGAGTGAGAGTGTAATACAGATCACTTGTCTCATACTATAGATTAAATACAGCATCAGTCCCTATTTTCCAACACACAGCTGTTGAATGAATCATAGCATTATGGGTACTGGCATTCTCATCATTAAGGCCTTAATAGTATCCATTTCGCATACTATTTGTGTATTTTGGGAAATTATGTTGTCCAGCCTGTCATTCACGACAATGACGGATGAAACGGTCCCCTGTATTAGAGAGGCATAGTGTAAGCTGCATTTGGTAGGTGTTGTTTGGACACTGAAGAAGTAACAGTTGTCTCATAGTGCTGCTTATGTACAGCATCTAGGTAAGCCTTCCCTTTTTTTACCACATAGCTGTTGATGATTAATGAAATCAGTCGTTACCCATTTTCTTGGTGTTTCAGATCGTAGCAGACTGCAAACGACTGTAAAGAGACTGGAGTGAAATGGACGACAGTTTTCTGCTCTCACTGCTAAGCAGAAATGAAGTGTTGTGAAGAGAGACACCACGGGACAGTAGTCGACTGGAAACGAGTGATCTGGAACGATGTGGGCAGCCTGCCATCAGTGAAGTGCGGAGGTGGTTGCGGTTTACTGTGTGGGGCTGTTCTTCAAGGTTAGGTCTTGGTCCCGTTATTACACTTGAGAAGGCACTAAATGAAGAATGATGTGGAGGCGTTTTACAGAATTGCGAATTGCTTGCAATCGAGGTATAGTTCGAAGGAAATGAATGTTTTATCGACACAATAACGAATTTTATCATAAAGCAGCTTCTGTTAAACAATGATGTGTGGACAATACTGTTCCTGAAATGTGCTGTAGTGCCCCGAGTCCAGATTTGCAACACCTGTGGAACAAGTTAGAACGCTGAATTCGCTCCGAAGCTGAGAGTCCAACATTACTAGCTTCGGCTATCACAGAAGAATGGGCTACCATTCCCCTATAGACAACAAAACGTTTCATCGAAACCCTTTCAGGGTACTAAAAGCCACCATGCTAAAAAAGGTTATCAGAAATCAAGAAACATGCTCATAATGTCAGAAATCAGTACGTCTGACAATAGAGCTGAGGCAATATGGAATAAAGTGGAGCAAGTGACAGGACAACCAACGACAAAACAGGATGACATTACTATTGAATTGAATGGAAGGGCTATAAATGACAAATCACAGGTAGCAAATATATTTAATAATCATTTCTTAAACATAGCAGAAAGCATAAGGATCAACGGTTCAAGAGAAAGATTGCAGCAATATGTTGAAGAGGTAAGTCTCATAAAATTACATAATATGAATGCACCACCAACTTTTACTCCTGAAATCATGAGGTTCATACATTCTCTCAAGAATAGAGCTCTTCTGGTTTTGATGGTGTTTCCAATAGAGTACTAAAAATTTGTTGCAATATAATAAGTCTAGTATTGCCCTAAATATGTTACACATCACTAACTCAAGGCATTTTTCCAGAGAGACGAAAATTTGCCGTTTTTAAACCCCTATTTAAGAAAGGTGATAAGAGACACGCCAGTAACTACCGACCTGTTTCGCTACTGACATCATTATCCAAAATTATTGAGAATGTGATGTAATCTAGAATAGTATCTCACCTTGGCAAAAATAATATCCTCAGCAAATCACAGTATGGGTTTCAGAAGCGCTGCTCTACTGAGAATGCCATTTACATGTTCACAAACCAGATATTAGAAGCATTAAATAACAAAATAGCACCGGTAGGTATTTGTTGTTACTTATCCATGGCATTTGATTGTGTGAATTATAGTATACTCCTAGATAAATTGAAGTTTTATGCAATTGATGGTATAGCCAACCAATGGATCATGTCATCTAACTAAAAGAATTTGGAAAGCTGTACTTAGTAGTAATTCAACCAACAGAATCAGGGGACATAATTCTGACTGGGGAGGAACCACATATTGGGTTCTGCAAGGCTCAATCTTGGGACCACTACTATTTCTCATATACACTCCTGGAAATTGAAATATGAACACCGTGAACTCATTGTCCCAGGAAGGGGAAACTTTATTGACACATTCCTGGGGTCAGAAACATCACATGATCACACTGACAGAACCACAGGCACATAGACACAGGCAACAGAGCATGCACAATGTCGGCACTAGTACAGTGTATATCCACCTTTAGCAGCAATGCAGGCTGCTATTCTCCCATGGAGACGATCGTAGAGATGCTGGATGTAGTCCTGTGGAACGGCTTGCCATGCCATTTCCACCTGGCGCTTCAGTTGGACCAGCGTTCGTGCTGGACGTGCAGACCGCGTGAGACGACGCTTCATCCAGTCCCAAACATGCTCAATGGGGGACAGATCTGGAGATCTTGCTGGACAGGGTAGTTGACTTACACCTTCTAGAGCACGTTGGGTGGCACGGGATACATGCGGACGTGCATTGTCCTGTTGGAACAGCAAGTTCCCTTGCCGGTCTAGGAATGATAGAACGATGGGTTCGATGACGGTTTGGATGTACCGTGCACTATTCAGTGTCCCCTCGACGATCACCAGTGGTGTACGGTCAGTGTAGGAGATCGCTCCCCACGCCATGATGCCGGGTGTTGGCCCTGTGTGCCTCGGTCGTATGCAGTCCTGATTGTGGCGCTCACCTGCACGGCGCCAAACACGCATACGACCATCATTGGCACCAAGGCAGAAGCGACTCTCATCGCTGAAGACGACACGTCTCCATTCGTCCCTCCATTCACGCCTGTCGCGACACCACTGGAGGCGGGCTGCACGATGTTGGGGCGTGAGCGGAAGACGGCCTAACGGTGTGCGGGACCGTAGCCCAGCTTCATGGAGACGGTTGCGAATGGTCCTCGCCGATACCCCAGGAGCAACAGTGTCCCTAATTTGCTGGGAAGTGGCGGTGCAGTCCCCTACGGCACTGCGTAGGATCCTACGGTCTTGGCGTGCATCCGTGCGTCGCTGCGGTCCGGTCCCAGGTCGACGGGCACGTGCACCTTCCGCCGACCACTGGCGACAACATCGATGTACTGTGGAGACCTCACGCCCCACGTGTTGAGCAATTCGGCGGTACGTCCACCCGGCCTCCCGCATGCCCACTATACGCCCTCGCTTAAAGTCCGTCAACTGCACATACGGTTCACGTCCACGCTGTCGCGGCATGCTACCAGTGTTAAAGACTGCGATGGAGCTCCGTATGCCACGGCAAACTGGCTGACACTGACGGCGGCGGTGCACAAATGCTGCGCAGCTAGCGCCATTCGACGGCCATCACAGCGGTTCCTGGTGTGTCCGCTGTGCCGTGCGTGTGATCATTGCTTGTACAGCCCTCTCGCAGTGTCCGGCGCAAGTATGGTGGGTCTGACACACCGGTGTCAATGTGTTCTTTTTTCTATTTCCAGGAGTGTATGTAAGTGATCTACTGTTTAATGTACAACAAGCTGAATTAGTTCTTTCTGCAGATGAGACCACTATTGTAACCACTCCCAGTATACACACAGAAATGGTGCACTATGTTCTCAAAGGCATCATTGACTGGTTTTCTGGGAATGGTCTCATCCTGAATTTCATAAAGAAACATCATATTCAGTTCTGCACCCCTAGGGGTTTTGCACCAGTGGTAAGTGTAACACATGGTGATAAATATGTAGCGTGGAAACTTCAATATTGTTAGGTGTTCATATTGATGAGAATTTAAATGGGAAAATATACATTTTGGAACTCCTAAAACAACTTAGTTCAGCCACATTTGCACTCAGAATCATAGCAAATTTTGGGGAGAGATAAATCAATAAGATTACATATTTTTCTTATTTTCATTCAGTATTGTCATATGGATAATGTTCTGGGGTAGCTCATCTTTAAGAAAGAAGGTCTTCATTGCCCAAAAACATGGTGTTATGATAATAGGTGGTGCTCACCCGTGATCATCTTGTAGACATCTATTAAAGGAGTTGGGCATTCTGACTACTGCTTCACAATATTTATTCCGTCTTGAAGTTTGCTGTAAATAATGCACTACAGTTCAAAAGGAACCATGAGGTACATAATTACAATACTAGATGAAAAAAAGGCATTCATTATACAACATTAAGTTTGTCTTGAGCACAGAAAGGGGTGCACAACGTTCCTACAAAAATTTTTGACCACTTACCCAGTGATATAAAATGTCTAACAGACAGCAAGGTAACATTTGTAAAACAAACTGGAAGAGTTTCTCCTTGACAACTGCGTCTATTCTGTAGAAGAATTTCTGTGGTTGTAATGCGTAAAAGGTGGTGGGTAGAAAGTGCTAACTCAATCTGTATATCTTGTTTTCATTTCGGGGAAAAATAATTATATGGTGATATTTACAGTACAAATAGATGTACAAATCAATTGGCAATATGAATGTAAAATGACTCGTTCCACATCATGACTATTTATCGTACAGAATGATCCATGGAACATGAAAATAACTAACTAACTAACTAACTAAAGGCAAAGTATGGGCATGTGTCACACTAATTTTTACAATGTTACGATATCATTAGGCTAGCAAAATTTTCTGTAACATGGCCCAATCCAAAGCGATAGACAATAATCTGTAATGAAGAAAAGAGCAACGATTCTTGCCTACACGTCTGGACGTCGCGTTTGAGGACATTCAATTTCTTGAGAGACGTCTCTCAATAAAAGTTCATCCATAAACACTACATGTATTTATTTACCTGGCTCGAAAGTGAGCATTAGTTTGTAGGCAGAGATTGTATTCAATTTTGCAGAAGAATTGATAATGATTGTTGAATAACTGAGCCAGTTCTATGTCTACATTGCATAGCGATAGATGCAATTGCGACGCCGAACTTTCAAGTCTACGCACAGTGTATCATCTAAGCCCCACACTGGGGCACCTTGCACACAAATTGGCAGAGCGTGTGACTTACAGACAGGGTACGTGGCTTCTGTACAGCGCCAGGACAGAAAATTGTTTGGGCGTGTGAACATTCCCCTTTCAGGTGACAGTGAAAACATTTACGGACTTGATTTTTATGATTTGTTTGTACTATACATTCAAAACAATGTAATTTCTATTAATCCTTTTGCGCGTAGTAACAGCGAGAAAAATCTTTGTGCAGGCTTTCGGTCATTATTTTCTGATGCACTTGGAAAGGTGCCCAATTTAGTCGACTACATTACGATGGAAGATAATGATCATCTGCGCTTTTCCAAAGCTCGCCGTGTTCCGCATGTACTTTACGAACAAGTTGCGCAAGAACTTCAAACATTGCAGGACAGTGGTGTTACTGCTCCATTTGTTGCCAGCCAATGGATGTCACTCGTTGTAATTTCAAGACACATTCAGGCAGACTACGCTTGTCTGTTGCTTGTAAGTCCACAGTGAATCCTCAAAGTGTGATTGGTACTTTTCCGCTACCGCAGCCGGAAGAACTCGAGGACATGTTGGAACCTGATGCTTCTTTTCAAAGATAGACTTTCGAGACCCCTATTTGCAGATTGAAACTGATAGACAGTTGCAAAACCATCATTTATTATCAGCTCTCATCTTGACTTGTTTATGTTTCTGGGTTTGCCGTCTGGCAGTTCTTTGTCGCCTGCCATCTTACAGCGCTACTTACAGCGGCTGACGACAACAGCCCCATCTTGCTTTAACTATCTCGACGATAATGTCGTGTCTGGTGGAAGGCTTGATCAACATTAGCAAAAGCTTGTTGGCCACCTCCAGCTGTTGTCTGAGGCAGGGTTGAAGTGTAATAAGGACAAATGTGTGTTCTTTCAGTCAGAACTGGAGTACATTGGTCGTGCCATTAATTTTGACGATATTTGCCTCTTTCAATAGCATTTGCATCGGGTCCACCGAAAATACATTTCTTTCGCTTGTTTGAAAACTGTGAGTGTGCCTCTCAAAACGGGAAGATGCTTTGCTTCATGATCGTCGTCTTGCACATTTTGACCAAACAACGCCTGTTGTTTTAGCTGTTGATGCCTGTTCTCACGGCAGTGGGGCCATTTTGCCCACAACCACGGTTCTCACGACCGTCCGATTGCCTTTGCTTCCAAACAGTTGGCAGACGCTTAACGGAACTAATCTCAATTTGAAAAGAAAGCCCTTGCTATATTGTATGATGGAACAAAATTTCACCAATACTTGTCTGGTCGTAAATTCTTCTTGCTAATGTACTACAAATCACTAAAAACCTTGTTCAGTCCATCCAAGACTATTTACCAGCCCACTGCTGAAAAAGTAAAGTGCTTAGCTTATTTTGATGGAATTATCAATACGATAACAGCCCACCGCCTACGGCTACATGTGCCAACGCCGGTATACTCTCCTGTCCTCCTGTCGGCCATGCTTCCGATTTTCACACTTAGGTCGATTTTCGCTTCTCGGATGTTCCGGACTCGGATACGTTGCAGGACATTCCTCCCGATTATCGCCAAATTGGTCGTGCCCCTGCCTCTGACCCTGCTTTACCCGTTTTGTTGTATTTCATTCCCAACAGCTGGGAACGTTCAACGCGCCAAATCCAAAACGCGTTGGTTCACCACTTCTTTGCTCGCCGGAACGATCTCATGGTCCACCATGGTGTGATTTCGTTGTCCACGGACTCGAATTCGTCAAGTACGTTGTTTCCTTCTCTTCTTCAGAAGCCATCGCTCCGTGAAGGGCACTGTTGTGTTGTTCACACGAAACAGTTAGCACTTCTTCACTGGACATCTCGTGGTATCGATCTACAAGCTGCACAGCTGCCTGATCAGTGCCACATTTGTGCCGAAAACCAGGCGGCACTACTTGAAAACTTCTTTGCCTTCGTCTTCAGCTCTTTCGTCGGTCCGTGAGTCTCCTCTGGTGGCTCCCAGCGGCGCGGCTTCCGCTCCTGACGTCGCATCGGCTCCGCCGGACTCGATGGGTGCCCAGCATCAGGGTGCGGGGCTGCAGCCTCTGGTTGGATTCCTGGCGGATGATCGCGGCCAGGCTCAGCACATACGCCAGAGCGTGGTCGGGAGCCGACTGCGAGCGCCGCAGCTACTGTCCCGTCCCCTCACTACCTGTCGCATCCTGACCTTCCCGACGTCGTTGAGGTGCTCCTCCTTACTCGATGTCCATACGGTGGTTTGGGACTGTGAGGTGTGACGTCATCGGAAGACACCACTCGTGTGCTGACTGCCAAAGGCCCACCTGCGCAAACGTCAGTAGCCGCGGCAGCGTGACAGCGCGCGCAAATCAGGCGCCCGCCTCCCCTCTCCGGATGGCCACATCACACCGACGCCTGCTACGGTGCTGGCATAGAGGACGCCGACGACAGCACTCGGGGGTCACTTTGTCGGCGCAAGTCATCTCTTCACTTTGACAGCTCAGCCCCACGGGTCTGGGAGAACCAGTACAGCTAGAGAGGTAGTTTACCGCTGAGCTGCCAAAAGGCTTTATTCAGAGAATGGAAATGTTTGTTATGTTCAACGCGACTGCTTCTCAGAAGATAAATAAATGTTTCTCATTATTCAATAACAGCACTGTCTATTCTGTAATGTGCCCAGCTATTGTGGTCTGTCTCTTGTTTCCTAGTCTACCAATTACTATTGTGACCCCCCACTATTCAACATACACATTATCTAAATTTATCGTAAATTAACTCAATTTTTCGCTTTGCTGGCGATTACAATTCACCTCATAAAGTCTTAGGAAACACTTTTTACCACACGATTATCTGTTACCTTAATACAAATGTGGTTTTGTGTAATTTCTTCAATTCTTCTTAGCTCAATAGATTGAAAGATAGCCAGCAGGCGTAGTTTAAAATTATTTGTTCACTTACCAGAAAAGCACTTCACCAGCCGCAATGCAACGAGTACTATTCTCAAACACGGGAAGAGTTAGTCCACATTCGTAATCAGCTGGAAATCGCCCATACTATTGTCAAATGATTGGTAGCTGGCGCGAATCAGTATTTTGGAAGATCTCCACGGAGTCATATATCAGCACGTGATGTGCCAAAGGTACTTGGAGTACTTTCTCCTTCTGTGAGTCGCGTGTCCTCTGCAGGAAGTACGGGATCTGTCGTTACTCGTACACTTGATTCCGAGTGCCCTGTCAGTGGTAGATCTTACCGTAGACAGGGAGCAGGGGTAGCTCAGGGTGTTATACCGATCCCCTTAAGCAACAAATGGTTCAAATGGCTCTGAGCACTATGGGACTCAACTGCTGAGGTCATTAGTCCCCTAGAACTTAGAACTAGTTAAACCTAACTAACCTAAGGACATCACAAACATCCATGCCCGAGGCAGGATTCGAACCTGCGACCGTAGCGGTCTTGCGGTTCCAGACTGCAGCGCCTTTAACCGCACGGCCACTTCGGCCGGCCCTTAAGCAACAACTTCGAGGTGTTGTCTTCCACTGAATCAGAGACACTGGGACTCACCTCACCTGCTGGGTCACCTGCGTTGTGCTTTGTCAGGAGCTCACAAATGCAGAATTGTAGACGGTCTCTTAATCGTCGGTAGTTCAAACGTACAGCGAAAAATGGTACCTCTGAGGGAAATACCAGCTATTGCCAGAAAGAAAAGCAGGTACACTCGCTTTGTATGCCAAGAGGTCTCATTCAGGATGTTGTGGAGGCAATTCCAAAGCCTTTCAGGAACCACGGTGAACCCAGTTGCAAAGTGTGATGCACGATGGAACAAAGTATGCCTGTCGTCTGCGCTCTGAGGTCATATTTGGATCGTTACAGTGACTAGCAGAGAAGGTTGAGGAGACCAGCCTTGATGAAAGAGTTTGAACGGAGCACATATTGATCCCAGAATGTTGTGTGCCTTAATTCTGAGTCTAGTGAAGAAACTGAAAAAGAGGCTTTGAAGATTCTGTGGCAGGTTACCCTCCGACTTGCTGGGTTTATGCCACATGGTTGTGAACTACAGAGTCCGTCTAAATGGAACAGGGTCGCATTATACTTCAGTGGCTCCTATCCAGGTACCTACTACGTGTGGCGTTCACACAAGGCTTTTTTTGTTTAAATTAGCGCCTCTACATCCAATCAGGATGACAGCAGCTGTAAGAGATCCAGAAGTAGGCGTGAGTATTGAAATCCCAGTAGTTACCTGAAGACGCATTTGCAACAAAGTGCCAGAGTTCGATGTGCACCTTAGAAGCAATTAAGCTTACAAAGTGCGAGGTACACAAAGATGGTTGAGGCCTCACATTGATAGCTATAACGTTTTGGAGAAAATTTAACTTTGTATTAAAAGATATAGTAATGGGAAATATGGTTGGTATATTTGTCGTAGTAAACCAGAAAATGAAATCCACTGAGACACAGTTTTAAGCTGAATGAGAGATTCTTTGGGCAAAATGGTAACTGGAACATTCGATCGACCAGCAGAATTACCTCCTAATGTAACCGAAAAGTTTAGAGAAAACCTCATTTCTTTGCACGTAACTTCCCCGGTCATACTAGAATCAATGTTGGAGGTTTTGGTCATACAGGAACCCAATGGTAAAATTACAATTTTGGTAGTAACGATCATGACAAATCATCCTTAGAAATGTTATCCAATCCCTACTTCAAAAACTACTAAGTACATAAAGATTGGAAACCCACTCTTGGTGGAAATGTATTAGGGGAAATGCTAAAAAGTAGACCTCACCCCTTTAAGAACGTCCGCATCGATCCTGTTAACGATGACCAAGAGATGGTTGTTGCAATAATTAATACCAAAGTACAAAGAACAACAAAAAGAAGTGGTAAAGTGCATATTTTCAGTAAACTAGATAAGAATTGGAATTTCCAGCAGTGGACAGGGTCATCTGGAGGAACTATGAAACTATGTCCGAACAGACCTCATAAGGCCCAACGGTAGCGACTGACTGCCCTGTCGTGCTCTGCCTACAGGCGTCACTGCTTGCAGGTATGGTGGGGTACGTGGTCAGCGCAGTGCTCTCCTGGCCGTTGTCAGTTTTGGTTGCTACAGCCTCTGCTTCTCAGTCAAGTAACTCCTGAGTTACCCTTACGAGGGCTGAGTGCACCGCGTTTGAAGACAGCGCTCTGCAGGCCCGGACAGCGAAGCATCCAAGTGCCGTTACTTAATTTCCGTGATCTGACGGGAATCAATGTTAACACGGCAGCAAGGCCGTTGGCAGAGGAAATATGACTCAAGTTCAAAAGAATATTTGACCATGTACTGGAATGTATATACCATGAACAACAGTCCATAATGCAGCTTCTAAAGAAAGTGACCACTGCAAAATAGTTGTAAGACAAATGATAGAGCTATAGACATAGAGGTCCCGAATGAAACATGTTTGGTAGCTAGCATACCAATGCATGAAGCGTTCAATGGCTATCATAGCAGAATAATGTAAGATGACCTTTCACAAAACGCAAAGAAATTCTGGTCATATGCAAAGGCAGTTAGTAGCACCGACGTTTGTGTACAGTCTCGTGAGTGAGACAGGGACTGAAATTTAGGGTACCGAAGCAAAAGCTGAAACGTTTAACTGTTATCTCAAATCTTCCTCTACAAAGGAAAACCCAGAAGAATTGCCCCAACTTAATGTTCGTACGACTTAAAACTTACGTGTGCCAAAATATAATGAGATATATCGAACAAATGACTAAATTACCAACTACATGCTAGACAACATGGATTCCGAAAACATCGATCATGCGAGACCCAACTCACACATCAATCACGTGATGTACTCAAAGTTTTGACCAAAGGAGTCTCATGGATGCAGCATTTCCTGATATCCGAAAAGTATTTGACTCAGTACGACATCTGTGCCTTATATCAAAAGTACGATGACATGGAGTACAAGAGACATTTGTGACAGGATTGAGGATTGTCTGGTAGGAAGGAAGCAGCATGTCATCTTGGGTGGTGATTCATCGTCATATGTTGAAGTAAATTCAGTTGTGCCCCAGAGAAGTGTGTTGGGGACGTTGCTCTTCATGTTGATTATTAATGTTTTTTAAGAAAATATTAATAGTGGCCTCTGGCTTTTTGAAAATGGTTTAGTTATGTATGATGAAATACTCTCTGAGAAAACGTGGATAAATGTTCAGTCAGCTCTTGATAAGATTACAAAGTCATGCAGAAATCGAACTTGCTTTAATGGTCGGAAACGTAAAATTGTGCACCTCACAAAACGAGAAAACCAAGTATGCTACGACTGGAATAGAAATGAGTCACATTCGGAATTGGAAACTCATATACCTGGATGTAACACTTTGTAAGGATAATGGAATGATGACATAGACTCAGTCATGGCTATAGCTGGTGGTAAACTTCGGTTTGTTTGTTTGATACTGGGGAAGTGCAGTCAATCTACAAAGAAGATTACTGAAAAATCACCTGTTCAACCCTTTCTAGAATATTCCTCATCTGTGGAATCTGTGCCAAATAGGACTAACAGAAAATATTCAAAATATTGAGAAGAACTGCAAATATTGTCACAAGTTAGTTTTACTCGTGGGAGAATGTTACAGAGATACACATAATGCATCCATGAAAGCCTATTTAGAAACTTCGAAAAACGGCTTTATCTGATAACTCTAGGATTCTGCTAATACTGCCTACATATCCCTCCCATGGGGATTGTGAGTACTGTTGTATCCACGGACCCAAGCAACCAACCAAGTCGCGCACGCGCGACCTGGCCGTGACATCGGTGGCCAGAGTTCCCGTCGCGGCCGTCGGCGTCTCAGGGCGCTACCGCCGACGGAAGAGATCGCGCCACGGCTGAGCTCGGGTCCGCAGCGCCCTCTGCCTTTCGCATATAAGGAGGAGCGCTGGCCCCGCGACGGACAGTCTATCGTCGATTGTCTATTGCTAGCCCCTCGTGGAGTTTATAGCGGAGCCATTGCTGTGTGATATTTGCTATCGTATTCGACTAGGCTCAGTACACGGACTACTCTTGGATATTACTTGGACTTGTATTGCTGGTGCACGTTCCGTCAGAAATAAAGATAAGTTATCTTTTCATTCTAGACGGAGCAATTCTTGTCATTAATTATTTTTCGCCCAACAGACATGGATAGCTACATCCTTGTCACTACCCACGCTTTATACAATTTGTGGTGGCTGCCCCAAAAGTACCGCCGATGACCATGGGTTTGGGAGCCGTCACAAAAAGTACAATATTACATTAATTACTGCACACTTATAAGCATTTAAACAGTCATTCTTCGCACATTCCATATCTGAAACGAATGGGAAGTTTCCATAATAACTGGTACAGTGGGACAGACCCTCTGCTACGCACTGAAAGGCGGTTCGTAGACACAAATGAGATGTAGATTGGATAATGTGTGGGAGATGGTACTTGCTTCGGCAAGAGAATTGAAAATATTAAACAAGTAATTGATATAGGTTTACGTCTGCATTGTCTAGCGTAAGATGAGTGAGCAAGCACAGGAACAGATCTCTGTAAGAGATAACGCAGCAGAATCATCTGTCACAGTGACGCCACGGGAACTGAGAAGACTCACAATACCATCGCACCTGTGACAATACCACTCCCACTTCAACGTTCATGATGCACCCATTAAAAAGTATTTCTACAGTGATTTCTTTTTGAATACCAAGTTTTCGTTTCGATCAGTAGTGTCGGTCAGCTCAATCTGCTTCCCTCTCCCATACACATGCAACCATAAAGAAAGAGAGACAGAGAATCTGTTTCTGGGAATCTCTGAAGGAGGGTTCCTGTTTCCTTGGAAAATGGTTGCTGTAAACATGATATGAAAATACCTTGCCAACTGTTGCCGTAATCACATTTTGCCTGCTGATTCAGCAGGTAGGCATTACATAAAATCCGGAAAAATTCATTAAGATGCTATGTGCATGATGCTGAACAGTATTGCTGCTATTAATAATTTGTAAATTTTGCTTATCTATTATTTATCGTAATACGTGAAAACCAGCAATGGAGAACTGGAAGAGTCAGAGGAGTGCAGTACACACTATAACACTGTCAGCAGAGGAGTAAGGGCGGCGGCACCCGATATTCAGCACAGAACTCCGAAGATGTCATCACCAAGAGCGATGGTGCTGGTTCATCTGGAGGACTGCAACATACGTCTCCCATCGAAAATTTCCACCACCATCAGTCCCGCTGAACTACACTTCCTCAACGGTGGTAAAGTGTGCATAGCGTATCGTGGAAGAGGGAATGACACAAATCCAGTCGTTTTTCGAACTATTCTTCCGTATTTTTTGTGAAAAAATAGCAGTTTCCGTTCCCAAAGTATCACATAATGCAAGGATAAGAGATGCTAATATCAACTCTCTAAAAAGAAGATTTATGTGACTCCTTGCTTCATTCGCAATAGCGTTTCACATATAGAGTCATTGGTAGACTAAAAGCTGTTAGAGAAGTCACTGAGCACGTAAGACAATAACTTCAGAGAGAGTGCTTTACCGATCCCGAACACTGTGTTGTTTTAGAAATGTACGGTAGTTACGAATGACACTACTGTTTCTGTTCCGGTATAAATAGCTGACTGATAGCTACCTTTAAGATATGTTATTTTTAATGTGCTCAGTTTGCCCGCAAAATAATATTTAGTGCTGTTTAAATTTCATAAAGGCAGATTCAGTAATGAATTTTGTTTATGTAATGGGGTTGCTTCAAATATGAACTCAAATTGGAAGAAACTACTAAAACACACTACTGAGAATGGTGAGGAAACAGACGCAGAATGTGCATGAGTTTGGTGGTATGCCTCCACAGCGTAAATTGCAATAACTTCCTGAGAAAGAGTGTACGTAATAAAATTCTTAATTTTTCAGTTTATTGTCTATTCCTCAACAATTTATTATAAAATAATAAGGTAATTATTGGACAGATGTGTGTGTGTGTGTGTGTGTGTGTGTGTGTGTGTGTGTGTGTGTGTGTGTGAGAGAGAGAGAGAGAGAGAGAGAGAGCGTGAGAGAGAAAGAGAAGAAATTATTCCTGTACATAAGAGGCAATACAAGGGTGTACAGTATTTTTGACATTACAGATATAGATGCATGCGTACGTCTGTACATAAATGGTGAATAACTTTGATCCTGGAATCACTTTTCCATATTATTAAAAAGGCATTCTAATGTACACAGTCAACACTGATTTTCACAAAAATATTTATTATGCATTTTATGCATTTTTATGCATCGCAATTTTCGTGCAGATCTGAAATTGTACTTGCATATTGTAATACCGTATAGCGTTTACCGATAAGCGTTTAATGTTCACCATTTAGCGTTCACCATTTAACGCTTATCGTTTGGCGTGTACTGTTTGGTGTATACCATTAGTTGTTCAGCGTTTACTGTCAACCATATATCATTTACGATTCAGTGTCTACATTTAGCTTTTAGTGTTAATTGTTTAACGTTTAAAGTCAAGCATTTAGTGTTTACGGTTAGCTTTTAGCATTAACAGTGTTCACTGATTAGTGTTTACCGTATCACATCTGACGCTTACCATTATATATTTAATGTACACCGTTTAGCATTCACTGGAGTTGTGTGGGACATAAAACACAAAACTCATCTATTTCCATCATCTTGGAATTTTATTATCTCTCTGTGATTGGTTGGAAAAATAAAGGTTGAAGATTATAATACACAGTCTCACTCTGTACGTAAGTTTGGTATCTTGACACAGTTTTTGTTCAGCAAATAATGAATATCTTTGACTTTTAGGTAAATAACGAATATTTTAGACTTTGCATTGTAGGCTGCATAGCTTTTGCTACATCATTTAAATACTACACACTGAGTGGTTGGAAAGATGAGTGGGATTGAGAGGGTGGGGGGGGGGGGGGGAGTGCGGGCGGGTGAGTGAGTTAATGCACACAATTGGTGTCTTTCCATCATCGTGATAGGCGATACGGAGAGGAAGAGGCATAATTTGATGTGTGCATCACAAATAATGTAATTTGACACCATTTTTATACTATGACTGGTTGGAGAAAGAGAGGTGGGGCGTGCGGTGCGGTGCAGTGTGTTTACATCACCATGGCTTTTTAATACTCTGCTGTGATTGAGTGGAAATAGTAAGGGAAGGTATATGGAGTAGTTTTTGATTTGAAATTTATGGAGTTTTACTTTCTAACACTACACTCTGACGAGTTGGAAAGTGGAAAGGTATTAGGGGCCATAAACCAAATAATCAGTGTGTTCCTGTCATCTTGGAATTTTAATACTGTGATGCAGATGAGGGACATCACGCTGTGAGCGGTTGGTGGCACAGCGGTGTGGGGAGGGGGGAGGTGAGGGGACAGTATTTTAATTTTCGTTTAACAGGATCTCAATACTTTTCTCCAACTTTTGGGAAACGGTTGGAGAGGGGTTGGCGAATGAAGTATATCTGAGCTACTTACTTCACTCCTAGTCACACTGTGTTGCTGCATCAGTGGTTCTGTGTGCCTCAGTCGTGACTGTTGCCGCAGACCTCATCTGTCCGGGTGTTTTAACGAAATGTCAACAGTACTGTCCAGTGACTTATTTGTTTTGCGCATCGGTTGTGCTGGTCCCCACTGCCTGGCCACAGCTGGAAAAAACTTAAAAAACCAATTACATTTCGCACACCAAACTTTTTGGAGCCACAGAAACACCTACGTTTATTTCTTCCGTTCAAAGTATCATGATACACAGATATTGATTATCTTTCTACATCATTAAACCTAGCAAGCACTGACCTTTGTACCGAAGGTTACTAGATACTTTTGTGACTTCTTAATAGACTACGGGCAAGTGGTTTTGTGTACTGCGAACGGCGAACGGCGGTCAACGTAAGTGCATTATGAATGTATGGAAATTAAACTGTAATTTTATAGAAAGGTTATCTGATTAAAGGTGACTATCGTTTAGTAGCCTACCAACGAATAACAATAATCATTGCACAGCCGCTTACTGATTCGAGTTCCAAGATGACATAGAAAACAAGAAACATCAGTGTGATGTAGGAGAATATTCTAGGTATTATTCCATCATATACTTTTCCTACATTCATATAATGAGTTCAATACGCATATTTTCTCATAGGGTTTTGTGCCGGTGTAATGTTTTACCGCTGTGCATACTGTCTCGCCTAAATTGAAGTGTGACAAAGAAACATAGCGCCATCACTTGGCCATCACTAGGCCCAGGTCATGGTCGCCATGATGTGTTGGCAGAAGAGCCAACACCGTGTTGCTAGAGGAGGCCGAAATGCACGCGTTTAAGCTCACGCAGGCTGGCGTGAGGTCTTGAACAGTTAAAGGAGTTGAGTCTAAGAGATAAAGTAGGGAGCTTAACTTTAATCCATAATTGGAGAACATCGCTCTTGTTGATACTTTAATAACAATCTCAATATAAACTGGTAATGGCGCCTTGCTAGGTCGTAGCAAATGACGTAGCTGAAGGCTATGCTAACTATCGTCTCGGCAAATGAGAGCGTATTTGTCAGTGTAGCATCGCTAGCAAAGTCTGCTGTACAACTGGGGCGAGTGTCAGGACGTCTCTCTAGACCTGCCGTGTGGCGGCGCTCGGTCTGCAATCACTGACAGTGGCGACACGCGGGTCCGACGTATACTAACGGACCGCGGCCGATTTAAAGGCTACCACCTAGCAAGTGTGGTGTCTGGCAGTGACACCACACACCATGTAAAGATAATTGCACTAGAAAATACAAACGGCATCGCTTATGTGCAAAACAAGACTGAACCATGCCTTGTTGATTACAGACAATATATGAGTGGCAATTTGCGAACTGGAAAGGTGTGGCTGGCTGTGTTTAAAAAATAAGTTTATTTCAACTCCCAAGCTTTTGATCGCACACAGGTTTAGAGGGTCTATTACGACGCTAATAAACCTTGCGTTATTGGCGTCTTGCTTCATAAACGAGACGTGGGCCTGTAGCAGAGTGTAGTCGTTAGTTAACCTTTTTCCAAAGGGTGGTTAAGTCCTAATTTTGAGGAACTATTGCAGGATCAAGGGAACTTGCAGGATTTGGGGAAGAATATTGTTAGGGATGAAATGTTTCCCGTATCAAAGATGAAATGACCAACAGATACTACTTTCGCCATTCACGGCAGAACGAAACCTTGCAGGAATATCTACAAGAGATTCGTAACGCCATTAGGCTTTGGAGCTTGATGTGAGTGAGGAGCAGGCGATCGTAAACTCTGAACCTGGAGGGGGCTAAGCCCGAAGATCGATCGGGCTTGATGTTTTGCAATAAGCCGGTGACTCTTGGGGAATTAGGTTCTGAAGGTGGCAGGGGTAAAATACAGGGAACGAAAGGCTATTTACAATTTGTACAGAAACCAGATGGCAGTTATAAGAGTTGAGGGACATGAAAGGGAAGCAGTGGTTGGGAAGGGAGTGAGACAGGGTTGTAGCCTCTCCCCGATGTTATTCAGTCTGTATATTGAGCAAGCAGTAAAGGAAACAAAAGAAAAATTTGGAGTAGGTATTAAATCCAGGGAGAGGAAATAAAAACTTTGAGGTTCGCCGATGACATTGTAATTCTGTCAGAGGCAGCAAAGGACTTGAAAAAGCAGTTGAATGGAATGGACAGTGTCTCGAAAGGAGGATATAAGATGAACATCAACAAAAGCAAAACAAGGATAATGGAATGTAGTCGAATTAAGTCGGGTGATGCTGAGGGAATTACATTAGGAAATGAGACACTTAAAGTAGTAAAGGAGTTTTGCTATTTGGGGAGCAAAATAACTGATGATGGTCGAAGTAGAGAAGATATAAAATGTAGACTGGCAATGGCAAGGAAAGCGTTTCTGAAGAAGAGAAATTTGTTAACATGGAGTATAGATTTAAGTGTCAGGAAGTCGTTTCTGAAAGTATTTGTATGGAGTGTAGCCATGTATGGAAGTGAAACATGGACAATAAATAGTTTGGACCAGAAGAGAATAGAAGCTTTCGAAATGTGGTGCTACGGAAGAATGTTGAAGATTAGGTGGGTAGATCACGTAACTAATAAGGAGATATTGAATAGGATTGGGGAGAAGAGAAGTTTATGGCACAACATGACTAGAAGAAGGAATCGGTTGGTAGGACATGTCCTGAGGCATCAAGGGATCACAAATTTAGCATTGGAGGGCAGCGTGGAGGGTAAAAATCGTAGAGGGAGACCAAGAGATGAATACACTAAGCAGATTCAGAAGGATGTAGGTTGCAGTAGGTACTGGGAGATGAAGAAGCTTGCAGAAGATAGATTAGCATTGGAGAGCTGCATCAAATCAGTCTCAGGACTGAAGACCAAAACAACAACAACAGGTAGGTCAGTGCTTACGACTGATTGTATGCGTTTTCCCGATACGAACCTTGAAGGTGGGAAGGGTTTTGTAGAATAACCGACCGTTTGGCGAGGAGTGGAGGATAGTCGGGATGTCGCATTGGTTAAGACAAAGCGATGTTCTCGTTGCGGTGATTCTGGACAGTTGGTGAGTCGGTGTCCGCCATGTAAGGCGTGTCCGGCCAGCTGACGCAAGAAGCGTGCAGATGCGTTCAAGTTCAAATCTCCTTTTATATGCTGCAGCCACAGTAGAGATTCCGTAAATTCACTTTTGTGCCTTGTTTGTGCTGCTGGAAATCATAAACCAGTGTGTTATTTAATTCGTTCATGCAGTAGCCTTTCATTTATTAATTATGACTGGTACATTTGCAATCTCAGCGTTTGTAAGTTTCCTAGGCTACAACCGTCCTTGTATGGATGTCGTACTTCCAATGAGCAGGGAGGGGATTCTTCTGATTTATAGGTGTAAGCTGAGTATTTCTGTGCAAGAGTTTTCTTGACCCATCCAATTCGCCATTGTCAAGCAATTGTGCTTTAAGGGTCTTTTGGACTGTGACAGGGTTCAGCGTACTGGTTTTATCTCGAATTGTGTGAATAGGACGTTTTTTTTATTTACCCAAAAAGAGCCGGTGTATTTCAGTCACAGGAACCAACGTTTTTACTGTGCATGATTGTAAATTTAAGGTACGCCATCTTGGTGACTCCGATGCTGAGGCGATGCTGCTCTTTCTGGGCGATTTCCCGGATGTCTTAACCAACAAATTAGGTGTCACCAGCAGGATACGATACAGCATCCGCCTTAATGATCTTCAGTGCGTAGATGGTGGAGTAGATGCTCCGTGGTAGGGTGATTCGGCCTTCTAGCTCTCCTTATGCATCTCTTGTAATTGTTCAGAAGGGTCATGGATCAGGGTATCGACCGCTGGTTGATTACATTGATTAAATTAGAAGTTTGTCTTTGAATGTGTGCTGCTAACCCGACTGTCTCGCCTGGTTTTCTAGTGTTCGTTCTTTTTTACTATTCTCGATCTTAATCAGGCCTACTACCATATTCCATTGACTGAAGATTTACACAGGTGACAGCGCATGGTACGGATTGGAATATATTCGAATTTAACCGTGTACCATTTGGCTTATGAATGGGGCTGCTGTTGTCTCCAGAGTAACGGATATAATTTTGGGACACTTAAAACTTAGATCAGGGACCTATTACTTATATGACGTGGTGGTTTATGGTGATACCTGACAAAAACATTATCAATACCTTTAGGAGACTTTAGGCCGATTTCTTGCCTCTGGTCATGCTGTAAAGCGTCCAGAGTTAATATTGGTCATTTGGTTTTTGCTGGCGGAATCCGAGTAGATCTGGAGAGGACCACGCACTTACAGAAATTTCGACCTCCTAAGACCAAGGAGGGTGTGGTCCGGTTCATTATGATGAGGATTTCAATCGAAAGTTCGTCCCTAATTTTCCTCAGGTAGTGGATCCCCTTGAACCAGTTACATAAGAAGAATCAGACATTTGATTGCAGGGAGTCACAGCAGTCCCCTTTTGAGCCCATTGAAACCGTCTTCAGTAACCCTCCAGTGGTATTAATGACTTCGCGCGTCTGTTTTGTAGTGCAGACCGTTGGTTCAAAATCGTGTATCGCTGTGGTACTCTTGCAGGAAGATCAAACAGAACGCAGACCAACTGCGTATGCTTCAAAGGTCCCTTTCGCCAGCAGGACTGAAGTACTCTGTTTACGAGTGTGAGGCCTTGACGATAGTTTTCCCACTCGAAAAACTTAGTTCTGCCTCGAGTACCAGGAATTCTGTCGTGCAACTGACAACCAAGCATCAAGTTGGTCCTGGCCAGGCCAAGGGACTTGGACCGAATGCCAAGCGCGCCGTGCGCATTCCTGCATTTTGGTTTACAGACAGGCGTATTTGGGTAACCAACAATATCATGGCAGAAGGAATGAATCGACTGTTCGAGCAGGAGTGTAGCACCACAGTGAGGAACACGGAGTAGGGGTACCTGGTGGGGTTACTTGGGTGTTAACTTAGGTCCCCGAGATATTTAATAATTTGCAGCGCAGATAAGACCAGGACCCTGCTTTTTGTAAGATTAAGCAAGGTTTATTAAGTGGCAAATCAGTGCCAGGATGTAACCTAAAACAGGTAGTATTGTGTTATCAGGGCAAGCACGATTAACAGGCCAAGATTTGTGTTCTGGGAGGCTTGGGTCCCACCATTTCCCAGTATTTTTATAAGTGTGTGTTCTAAGGGCTTTCAGGAATCGGTAGAATCCTTAGCAAGACTAGGGAAGTTTCTTCCTTGGTCTACCTTGTATAAGGACGTATGGCGATTGTTGGGGATCTGCCATAAATGCAAATTTACTGAACCCAGTTTTAATACTTGTAGTGGATTTTTACAAAATTTCGAGTGAGCACTTGCCCATTGATAAGCTCTTTGTTCATTATGTCTGCACCCTGCCACGTACTCGTAATGGCAACTATTATATCCTGCTCATGGCTGATGTCTCCTGCAGATTTATCTGGTTCATACCCGGTAGCAGGGTGACCGCATTTGTCCGGGATATTTTCCATACTTGGCCCTACCTCTACCATTGTCACTGAGAACATTACTGCCTTCCTCTCACAAGAGTTTAAATGGTTCTGCTTCAACAGTGTGATAATTCACTTCGCGACTATATCATACTGTCCGCAACCTACATTTTCTGAGAGAGCGAACCGCTATATTAACTTTTGTCCAATTTCATTTACGCCACAAGTAGGGTTCTTCAGTACCGTGGCTAACTTTGACATTTAATTCTCCTACCATTTAACCATTAAAATTTCCATATCCTTGATGTATCGTCATTTTCTCAACTCCCACTTGGCAACCTATGGTCAGTTAAGGACCTGCTCCTTGAGAAAATGACCCCTGTCCTGATTCAGAAGAACTGGAAGAAAGTGCGACAAAATATTAGGGCAAAGTTAGTTTAAGATTGCGTATTGGTGATAAAATTTGGTCTAAACCTTACTGCCAGGGGTCATGGTAAGGCCTCAACTTCTGATAAATTCACACCTCGTTTTTTAGAACCTCATGAGGTTATCGATGTTCTCAAACCAGTCACCTTATTGGTGCTTAATTTTGGTACTGGAAAGTTTTCTAGACTACATGTCTCCTAGACCAAGGGAGAGAAGCAAATTTTCTGTTCCTCGTTTGACATAAATTGGCGGAAGGTCTGTGTTTTTGGTGGAGCAGGATAAACCGTGGCGATCGATTCGATCTATCGCTATCTGGCTGGTTCGCGATCCTTGCATGCAGAATTGGATTGCTGGTGGTATGAGGAGAGTCAGTCAGAATGAGGGCACGGGATATGGAGGGGGCGCCGCATTCTACCGAGGGCAGAGGCAGTCGGAAACTTGACGTGGATGCGGCGGGTGGCGTGTGTGGGGCTCCGGACAGGGCCGTGTCTTGCTCGTCCGAGTCGCTGTCTTCGTGTTGGTGTGTGTGATGTTTGGACCCCGATATCACTGCTGGGAGGAGCGACAACCTTCAGCTTCTGATTTCCACCCAGGACCTCTCGGCAACCTATGTGGTCAATTCCAGTTTCTGAATTGGTGAGACGTTCCGTCTGACAAGTGCTTGTTTACACGTTATGGACAACGTACTGCGTTGTTTTGAAGTTCTAGTGGAGCCAACGGACAGGAAATCAAACATTTTGTTCAGGAGTAATAAACCACCATTTAAGACAGCCGACGTTCCAAAGCAGTATAACGTGTGGTAGTCACAACGTCATATAGTTGTGACTGTTAGACAGATCGCTGTGCCCTTATAACCCTAATACTGTACCTTGAGTTTGATGGCCGGTGTTGATGTTCCGGGACAATAGTAACTGCCTGACATGTGGCAGAGTTCCCAGTTTCTCGTAAGTTAGATTAAAATCCATTCTTAATGTGAACAGCGTGTTTGTGGGGACCAATGTACGAACGGCTCTCCCACTTCCCTTAAGGGCAGTGACTTTGTTGGTTACCTGTAATTGTTTAACAATTTGTTGATTCTAAATTTTAGTCACTCGTAGTTCAGTCCTCTCCTCAATTAACAGGCGAAAGTTTAGGGCAGGTTTCCACTGCCCTTGTCGACCACAGGTCTGGCACTTCTGTCTTAGCGACCGACCGACCACCCACCGTGCCGGTGTTAGAATACACCGAGACATCTCATGTCGGGCTGATGACAGTTGGAGGTCGGAGCTGTAAAACAGTAACAACTTTATAGTATGTATCTTACTTCCTTAAACACATCTGGCTTTATTCTGATGGCTGATAACGTTTAAGTTGGGAGATTACTTCGCATTGACTTGTTGGTGTTTAATCAATCATTTGAAGAGCGCCGTGGTGCCTTATGATCTTAAATACCTCGTAACCTCAACTGCCGTCAGTTAAAGACTTAGTGAGCGCGTTAATTACTGTTACATAATTACATTTGTTAATTGGAAGATTATTAACAGAGTTTGCTACGAGCCAGGAACACATTTTTATGAAGTTGTAAATATTATTCGTATTGTTTTAAAGAGATACGTTGTTAGTGACAGATAGTTCAATAAGTGCTACCAGGCTAGCAGCATTCTTTCTTAAATCCAAAATTTACTGAAGTTCTTACTAACATCTCGTTTACTATGTGTCATGACATATTTTTCTTAACTAAAAATTATTTAATGAGTAATTAGCATTTCATTCGTGTATTTCATACAGCAAAAAATTGCTTGATTTTGTCCATGCACTCACTGGTTGTACGAATAAATTGTCATCATGCTAACTGTGATTGATGTTGCTATTGCTAGGCTAACCCTCCCACCCCACAGCTTTGTTTGTTGACTTGTTCCAATGACTGTCATTTCATGTAGCAGTTTTGAAGCACTGCCAGATTCACCACTCCATTATGTATGGAAACGTTTCTATAGGTCTTTCTCGCATTCAAAATCCCAGATTTGCACCTGGTGACCAAAACTGGAACTAATTTTTTTACGTGGGCCTCTATGAGCAGCTACACTTTAGTTATAACCACCCTGCATTTTCGCCTTCCGCTCAGTTTTTCTATTGTGTGAAAGAAGAAAACACGAACTTTGTTAGTGCAAGGCATATAAAAACACAAAGAAAATTTTTTCAACTTACTATAGCCCTGCCCCGAGGTGACCATTGTAATATAACTAAATTTTTTGATTACTTTTAAATTTACTGTTAGAGACAGTGTTACTTTGCTTATATGTATAGGCTTTTAAATTTTATCTGATTTATGGTCCTGAGGTTGGCGATGTATTTACGTGGATAATAATGAGCGATACTAGGTCGCCGAGTTGACGATTACCATTGTTATTCATTTTCTTTTTTCTCGTAAGATGAATTCGCAATAATATTCGGAAGATTGCAGCCTCTAGTGTAGATTTCCATTTACTCTCGGATCAATCATTGTAACCAGCTAAAGGTGCGTAATAATATCCTAAAAACAGGGATTCTACATCTTCAAGAAGGATAACTACTGTGAAAAAAATCTCACAGAACCTCTCCCGTTCATTCGGTGTAATACGTAGTTTACACACTACGGCATTTGTCTGACAGTGCATTCTTTTTTCGCTTGACGTTTGAAATCCATTTTAGATGATCTGCGTTAATGAAAGGTAATTTATACACTTTTAAATGTACTCTAGTGAATAACTGTTACATTCATGCATCTTAATGCGATCCTTACACAACTTCCGTGTTAATTATGTTTTTTTACTATGTTGGTTATTAAATACTGACGCAATAACGGAAACGCATGTGCATGGACAACTCTTCTGAAGCTGTAAGAGGCGCATTTTGAGTACACACTAAGGGGAATGTTACGCTCACATTTGGCGAAGCATAATTAGGTTCCTAATTGCTAAACTACTGTCTTTCTCTTCATTTGTGGTACCATATTTTTCATCTGCACATAAATTACAAACTAAGAAGGCTGACATATTAAAATGTCAGGTTGATATTATGAAACGAGGGTTGTGAATAGTAGCACTGAAGTGATAAGTCGATACTGAGATATTTTTATACTTTCTAGTTGTTTAATTGAGAGCAGCAAGTGTTTGTGCGCTTTGTTGCATGAGGAACTTGTATATGTACTGAATGGTCAAATGTGAGTTGCTAGCACACTACTTCCTGTGCAGATCCTTTGTCAGGTTGGTCGAATTTAAGACGCTTTTGAATGTTTAGTATGAGAGTGATATTTTGGAATAGTGAATGGCTCAAGGGATTTGTCAAGGTTAGCAAAGTTAGTCGTTTCGGTAGGTGAGATTTCTGTTAGATAGTGATGTTTCGGTAGGGAGAATTTTCTGAGTGATAGTACTGACATTGTATTACACTTTCTGACTTTGTGAAATCAATACTAAACTAGTTTTACATTAAGAAAACATTTCTGATAATGGTTTTGGAGCTGCACACTTGATTTGAGATCTATACTGCAGTTCTGAATGCAAATACTTCTTTCTGCTAATTGTAGGAAATTTTACTGTGGACTAACTGTACCGATCTGTATGTATCCCTAGCCTAAAATATTCAAAAACTATTATACTGGAATTGTATCTTTGCTACTCACCATTGTTACGGATCTGGAGTTTATCTGCTGTCAGTTGGCAACGAAATTTATTACTGGGTTTCTGTGGTCTCTTACAACAAGTAGTTTAATGAGAATGGAGTGGTAAGACTAACTTTGATTGCCAATTTCATCGTTTTACTTTGCAGTGGTGAAAGTTGTAGCATCGTAGAGTGGAGAGTGGACCAACCCCTACCCTTCTTCAACCCTCTCAACCACCAGCCATCACGCTGATGTTAAATGTGCTTTGGTCACGGCGGAGTTTATAGTAATTTTCACTTTTCTTAAGAGCACTAAATACCTTGCGGTACGTGGTTTTCATGACTTTACTGGATTTATTTGCTCAGAGAAGTGGATACTGGACTTTAATGCCAGAAATCTGAACTGTTTCATACTACTAGTTTGATCGTCTATTGCTTGTGATCGATACTAATGCCTTGCTGAATTATTATTTAGTGTGCACCTGTCATGAAACTAACATTATTTTGTTGTGGAAAGGTGGATTGGATTCTGCTGAGTGTGGTTTATGTTACTTCAGGTCCTATGTTATCCCTCTTCGGAAGTTTGTTTGGAAAGTTTCTAGATGACACAGGGGATGAAATTCGAATCTTACAACAACAGACTGCACTGGTGTACAAGGAAATAGTAGAATTATACAGATTAATTGCGCTTGAGGGCGGAAGCCTTAGAAAATTATAACTGTGAAAAAAGATATGAAAAGAAGTGAAAGACCAGGAGGATAATGTTTGCGGAGGAAGGGAACAATCTGAGTTACATAATAGGCTAGAAGCTGCTCCAAGTCTGATTGGAGCGAGACAGGTTAACGAGCAAGTAAACAGTCATGCGACAGCTTTGGAAAATCTTGAACACAGAGTAGAAGTATTAAAGGTCAACAGACAAAACAGCACAGCAAGAATCAGAGAAGGTTGATGAACTTTCTCCTGCTATAGCCAAACTGGCTGCTAGTGGTAAGTAGAGTTCGGATATCCCAGTGCAGGCCATTGTTTGTGGACTGAGCTAACAGTTTGTCAGGAGGCGCTGGTGGATGCACATGCTCAACACACGGCACATGTCAAACCAGGGTTGAAAGATAAGTCTGATTTAGGATTATTTACAGTAAATGTACAACACGATTTAGGCGTTAATGTGATAGGGGAGGAACAGGATGAACTAGCTACATAACCTGTCATAGACCTAAATGAAACTGAATTATTAACAGATGTAGAGGTAGCAAACCAAACTTTAGAAAGGCGAAGTGACTTCACACTTACAGTGTTTTTGAGAATGTAATTCCAACAAGGAGTAAATCTTCAAAACACGATTTTTTTTCCTGAAAACTAACATATGTCTGTTTTTGTTACTAAATGACCGTCTGTAATGGCCTCAGTGTCAATGGCAATTCAAACACGCGTCTTAGAATCTATAGAAATTATGCAGGGTCAATGCAGACCTCAGTGTGTGGTACCTTGGAGGTACCGTATTTTCTGAAAATGGTTTCCTTGTGTAACTATGCGGCTTGTAAGTGTTGTCCTTTGAGCATATTTCTTCGTTTTAATTTTTTTTCATTTTCATGAGTGAGGGTTTAGTCATATGTCTTGATATTTTCTTCCGTATGAGTGGCAATACAGCCAACGGTCTTGCCACATTGGATTTCACACATTCAGAAAAATTCAGCACTCTCAGTCCTGGTTAGTATACCTTCTGGATATCCCAGGTGCTATTCGATTTGAGAGAGTGACACTTGGTTGTTGCACAATATGACAGTTACTACTACAGTTACATCATGTGATGAAGAATTTATTCAAGCACTGAGTATTGTCTGAGACTTGTTTGTAAAGGTTGAATATCTACAAGAAAGTGTGTACCTCCACGTGATACAAAATGAAATGATTCACTGGGGTTGAGTGAAGCAACGTAGGTTGCGTCAAGGAAAGTAATAAGGTCTCGATATGGATTTCGTTTCACTGATGCTTGACTATGTTTTATGATGGTTTCTCCAGATTTTCGTGGTGTTTAAGACTCTGCAACAAAGCAAGAAGCAGTAATATTTATGTCCGAAATTAATACTAGTATAATTTTTGTAGCGGGTGGATTTTGCGAACTTTGGTAGCTCATATTTGACGTCCGACTGAAGACAGTAACGAAACATTGTTTACATTGCCTACGTCAGTTAGTGATCGTGGCCTTCTTCTGTTGCCGTATCCTGTTGTTCCTGTACGTCCATGTAGCATTTGAACCTCTTTGTCAACCTTCCATCTTCTTCTGAGGAACACAACTTCTCAGTCGCCTCTTGCAACACTCTTTCTTTCTAAAAAAATTCGAGTTGTTGTTCCTGAACATTTCTCTTTCACTTAAATGAATTAACTTACTGTGTGCTTCAAGAATTGTAAATTCGTGCAATTTATATCCTTGTATAAGTAAATCATTTCAGTCTTGCTGTTAAGAATTACTAATTGCTTGAAAGTGTAACATAGTGAAAGAAGTACGGTAGCTGTGATTTGTCTCCTACGGTTTCCACCGACGAGACATTACATGGTGAGTTTGAGTGAAGCTAGCCACACTATACCTGGATATACTGCCAACAGACTTGATAACATCCATTATTTGAACCCCTTGGCTGTGTTGTGCAATACTACGCAAGGGGAAATTTTGAAGAAATAAGGCCTTATTATTTACAACACTACGGACTTCTAATAAGTACCTGAGAGTCTGGTAAATATTAATGTAATAGGCACGTATACTACAAGCTCGTAATCATAGAACACTGTTGTAGAATTTTACTGCAGAGCAATCCATGTTCACCAATACTGCAGTAGCTCAATGTTTTTTTAGTTTTTTTTCAGAGCACATCCCAGAAAGTTTGCAAAATGACGGTGCAAGTTGTAACGAACGACAAGGAGGCCAACAACATCTGCGTCTCCAAAGGAACGACGCCGTAAAGTTGATGAGCGGGACTCTGGCTGCGGGCGAGTCGGCAGAAGTGACGCAGCTCTGCCGTTTCTGAGCTGCGGAGAGTCGAACCCAGGAGTAGCTGGCACAGAACAGGAGCTGTCTGCGCCGCCTCCCTGGACAGCGCGTGCGAAGCTAGTGTCACTACTAACACCAGTGACGACTACCACGATATATGCAAAAGAAATCTCACCACCAGCTCTTTCTGTTGATGTATTGAAACAGCGGCAACTGCATTTCAAGATATACTGCACAGCGCTGCCATCATGAATAAAACTAAGAATATCTGGTGGACCGAAAGGACCTCCTGGGACAGGTGGCACAGTGCGGAGTAGACTCTCCTCAGCTTCCGGTACCGGTCCGCAGGTGGTCGCCGTTGGCATCTCACTCGGGCTGTAGCTCTCAGACACTGGTTGAGCTGGCGTAAGTCACTCCTCACAAGGAGAACGAACCCCACATACCTGGCAACAGCGGTAAGTGCAATACAACTTGTGAGCAGTGTTAACATATGTGTCCATTTTATTTCACTACCCAGAAAATCCAACATCGTAGCAACTACACGTAGCGCGAGAGAGCCTGCAAACACCACTTTGCTGGAGATCCTTACCGCCGCACTGGAGAAAGGGCGTGACTCCAGGATGCCCCTGTCCCGGTAAGACAACTTGTGGGTGTTTCCAAACAGGTCTGCGGCGACCGCTATCACTGTGGTGGCGTAATGCGTCGTCACATGGGCTATCAGCCACACAAAGGTGATGGAATCCTTTTTTCTCGCGTACATACCTTGAAACGAGTTTACCACATGTGCAGTTATTACCAGGTTGATGTCGAGAACAACAGCTGCGTGCAGCGTACCAGCACGTGTCCTCCGTAGCTTACACTTCTCAGTGTCAACTGTGAACGGCGTCAACCCGAAAACCCTGCAGACGGTGTGGTATGGTGCTGCAAATCTTAAGAGGTCTCATCTATTCACCATTTCAACATCGGCTACCACTCCAGGGTGCCTTCGTTAGCTGTGATGAAGGAAAAACGTTCCCCAGTTAGAGTATGCAAGATGCTTGCATTAGAAAGAGAATTAATCTAAAACCATCGACATACAATTGATTTACAGAGTACACTCAGCCTTAAAATAGCACTTGCACGAGAAATGAGTTTCCCTTGACTCATGTTTCCATAAAGCATTTTGAGCACAATGAAGTAAACATAGGCGTGATTAAGAAACACGTTCATATTCACCTATGAAACTCCTTGCAAGAATTACTGTTACGAATATCTTTAACGAGTCTTGCTTACACCTCAGAGAGAGACTGAAAGATTTATACATTCTGGGTAAAGCAACAGAATAAATAAAATAGTAAAGAAGGAAAGTTAAGATGAAATATGGGATCATAGTCGGAACCGTTGCAGACGGGAAGTGATGGCTGCCACATGAAGGACTTGTGTCGACAGTCATCAAGGTAATTCAAGCAATCCTAAATCATCTGGCAGGATAGAACTTCATATTCCGCTTCACCCATACACTAGTTTAGTAAGTCAGATTTTATCGACAATTTTTTTCCCAATATGATATGAGTGTGAACTGAGCTTTTTTGTTATCATGTTAAGGTAATGCTGCCTTTTACTTTACTTTACTTCTATTTAGGTGTAATTTTTTTGTTATACGCTTTTTCGTGTAAAGTGGAATAGCAGCCATCGTTTTCTGCTATACTTTTCTATTTAAGTTAGATCTAAGAAGTTAATTTTATTATGGTGTTCATGCGCGATTGTAAATATATTTTTGTGTGAATTCAAATAATGGAATAACAATATGGTAAGAACGGAAGGCTACTCACAACATGAGGAGGCATTGAGCTGTGGACATGCACAATGAAAAAACAACCTAAATACTGAGCTTGAGGACAAAGTCCTGCTCCAGGAACAGAAACCATACACGTGTTCAGACAAGCAAAACTCACACAGGCATGACCAATACCTCTGGCCACTGGGGCCTGACTCATGCCAAGTCGTGCTCCAGCACCCAGGGACAGGGGCCACGTCGGTGTGGGTTGTGCTTGTGTAAATGAGTGTGTGTTTCTTATTTCTGAAGAAGAATTTTGCTGTATAGCTCAGTGTTGTAACAGTCATTTTGGTCGAACCTCTCTACGACTCAACGCCTCCGGATGTGGTACGTTGTAATCTATCCTTTCCTTATTACTTGTAGCTTTGTAGTCAACATGCAGGGTGCCGTAGGGTAACAGCCAGCAGCGCCAGTAAAGTCGAAGCAAATATTCCATAATTCGAATCGACAACAACTGCCACCATGAGTAACGTAGAAGTAAATATCCTCGGAGTAGTGAAGCAACTGTAGTCACTTAATAAAAGCAAAGCTTCTGGTCCACACTGTATACTAATTAGGTTCCTTTCGGAGTATGCTGATGCATTAGATCCATACTTAACAATCATATACAACCGTTCCCTCGACGAAAGATCCGTACCCAAAGACTGGAAAGTTGCTCAGGTCACACCACTAAATTACAGGCCCATATCGCTAAAGTCGATAAGCAGCAGGAGTTTGGAACATATATTGTGTTCGAACATTATGAATTACCTCGAAGAAAACGGTCTATTGACACACAGTCAACGTGGGGTTAGAAAACATTGTTCCTATGAAACACAACGAGATTTTTCTTCACATGAACCGTTGAGTGCTATTGACAAGAGATTTCAGATCGATTCCGTATTTCTGGATTTCCGCAAGGCTTTTGACACTGTACCACACAAGTGTCTCGTAGTGAAATTGCGTGCCTGTGGAATATCGTCTCATTTATGTGACTGGATTTGTGATTTTCTCTCAGAGAGGTCAGAGTCCGTAGTAATTGACGAAAAGTCATCGGGTAAGACAGAAGTGATATATGGCGTTCCACAAGGTAGTTGGGTTGTTTTGGGGAAGGAGACCAGACAGCGAGGTCATCGGTCTCATCGGATCAGGGAAGGACAAAGAAGGAAGTCGGCCGTGCCCTTTTAATGGAACCATCCCGTAATTTGCCTGGAGTGATTTAGGGAAATCACGGAAAACCTAAATCAGGATGGCCGGACGCGAGATTGAACCGTCGTCCTCCCGAATGCCACAAGGTAGTGTTATAGGGCATTTTCTGTTCCTTATGTATATAAACGATTTGGGAGACAATCTGAGCAGCCGTCATTGGTTGTTTGCAGATGACGCTGTCGTTTATCGACTAATAAAGTCATCAGAACATCGAAACAAACTGAAAAACGATTTAGAAAAGATATTTGAATGGTGCGAAAAGTGGCAGTTGACCCTAAATAACGAAAAGTGTGGGGTAATCCACATGAGTGCTAAAAGGAACTCGTTAAACTTCGGTTACACGATGGATCAGTCTAATCTAAAAGAAGTAAATTGAACTAAATACCAAGGTATTACAATTACGAACAACTCAAACTGGAAAGAACACATAGCAAATGTTGTGGGGAAGACTTACCAAAGACTACATGTTATTGGCAGGACACTTTTAAAATGAAACAGACCTGCTAAGGAGACTGCCGACACTACACTTGTCCGTCCTCTTTCAGAATACTGCTTCGCGGTGTGGTATCCTTACCATATAGGACTGACGGAGTACATCGAAAAAGTTCAAAGAAAGGCAGGACGTTTTGTATTAACACGAAATATGGGAGAGAGTGTTACAGAAATTATACGGGATTTGGGCTGGACATCATTAAAAAAAGAAAGGGCGTTTTTCGTTGCACCGGAACCTTCTCACGAAATTCCAATCACCAACTTTCTCCTCCGAATGCGAAAATATTTTGTTGGTACCGACCTATGTAGGGAGGAACGATCACCACGATAAAATAAGGGAAATCAGAGCTGATAGGGAAATATATAGGTGTTCATTCTTTCCTATACGAGATTGGAATAATAAAGAATTGTGCAGGTGGTTCGATGAACCCTCTGCCAGGCACTTAAATGTGATTAGCAGAGTATCCATGTAGATGTAGATGTAGATGTAGTAGGTTCGCGAGATCGTTCCCAGGCCCCGCCCTTGCAGAAGGCGGCTCGGAGTCCTTCGCACGACGTCAGCCAGGTGCGGGGGCCGGCTGCCCCCTCCTCCCTCCCCCCCCCCCCCAAACCCGCGCTGTGCAGCACAAGTTTCGGACCCGCCTCGCCACGGCTGTATCGCCCCTGTGCGGCGGAGCTTGGCGGTAGGCTGGTAGGCCGCCAGTATGCACTACAAGGGTGTCGCCGTGGTTGGCCTGCTATTTAAACAGTCGTTATTCTCTCTAGTTCTAGAGGCGGACAGAACGACGACACATGTGATTGCCTTGAGCCTCTGGGCTCCCTTACATATACTAATTTTCCTATACCTGTGAAGTAGCCCCTCTGTAAGGGTGAGTGGTATGTCCCTTAAGAATTACAAATCTTGAACAATTACATGCTGCAGCTGTGGTATATGGCAGTTCGTGCACCGACAAATTACAAAATTGACGCCTCAATGGCACTAAATTATCATGCCCATCACTATCCATTAACAAATATATGTAAATAGGGTTCTGTGGTTTCACAAAAGGAGCCCCTAATATGGCGTGGCCGAGCTCACGCGATAACCTCTGACACCAAAAGCAAACATCAAAAATGACATAAATATAACTTGGTAGGAGTGCAAGTTTAATCAGTTGTTTACTTTTGGTGTGACAGGGCTGCTTTTTTATTTTTAATTATTTATTTATTGTTCCGTGGGACTAATTAAGGAGAAGTCTCCATGGTCATGGAACGAGTCAATACATGAAATTATAACACGATATTAGAAACAGATAAAATGAAATATAAAAAAAAACATATTCAGGTGACAAGTCGTAAGTTTAAATGAAGAAAATCAACGAAGTAACACTGGAATTTGCTTAATTTTTTAGCTCTTCCAGAAGCTCCTCGACAGAATAGAAGGAGCGAGCCATGAGGAAACTCTTCAGTTTAGACTTAATAGAGTTTGGGCTACTGCTAAGATTTTTGAGTTCTTGTGGTAGCTTATTGAAAATGGATCCAGCAGAATACTGCACTCCTTTCTGCACAAGAGTCAAGGAAGTGCATTCTACATGCAGATTTGATTTCTGCCTAGTATTAACTGAGTGAAAGCTGCTAACTCTTGGTAATAGGCTAATATTGCTAACAACAAACGACATTAAAGAAAATATATACTGTGAGGGCAATGTCAGAATTCCCAGATTTTTGAATAGGGGTCGACAAGAGGTTCTCGAACTTACACCACATATAGCTCGAATAGCCCGTTTTTTGAGCAAAAAACACCCTTTTTGAATCAGAAGAATTACGCGAAAAAATAATACCATACGACATAAGCGTATGAAAATATGCGAAGTAGACTACTTTTCGTTTTGAAGTGTCACTTACTTCAGATACTGTTCTAATGGTAAATAAAGCAGCATTTAGTTTCTGAACAAGATCCTGGACATGGGCTTTCCACAACAGCTTATTATCTATCCGAACGCCTAGGAACTTGAACTGTTCCATCTCGCTTATAATATGCCCATTCTGTCTGATCAAAATATCGGTTCTTGTTGAATTGTGAGTTAGAAACTGTAAAAACTGAGTCTTACTGTGATTTAGCATCAAATTATTTTCCACAAGCCACGAACTTATTTCATGAACTACATTATTTGTTACTGTTTCAATATTACACACAAGATCCTTCACCATCAAACTGGTGTCATCAGCAAACAGAAATATTTTTGAATCACCTGTAATACTAGAAGGCATAGCATTTATATAAATAAGAAACAGCAGTGGCCCCAGCACCGACCCTTGGGGAACGCCCCACTTAACAGTGCCCCATTGGGACTGAACATCACTACCACTCTCAATATTGCGGAGAATTACCCTCTGCTTTCTGTTCTTAAAGTAAGAGGCGAACCAATTGTAAGCTACTCCCCTTACTCCATAATGGTCCAACTTCTACAGTAATATTTTGTGGTCAACACAGTCAAAAGCCTTCGTTAAATCAAAGAAAACACCTAGAGTTCGCAACCTTTTATTTAATCCATCCAAATCCTCACAGAGAAAAGAGAATATAGCATTTTCAGTTGTTAAACCATTTCTAAAACCAAAATGAACATTTGACAGCAAATTATGTGAATTTAAATGCTCCAGTAACCTTGTATATACAACCTTCTCGATGACTTTAGCAAACACCGATGGCATATAAATAGATCTAAAATTGTCAACATTATCAATGTCTCCCTTTTTATAAAGTGGCTTCACTACCGAGTACTTTAATCGGTCAGGAAACCGACCACTCCTAAAGGAAAAGTTACAGATATGGCTGAGTACTGGGCTAACATACATAGAACAATACTTCAGTATTCTGCTAGATACCCCGTCATATCCATGAGAGTTCTTGGTCTTTAGTGATTTAATTATTAACTCAATCTCCCTCTTGTCAGTATCATGGAGGAGCATTTCAGGTAACAGTCTCGGAACACTTTTTTCTAAGAGCGCTATATGATTCCCTGTTGGGACTAGGTTTCTATTTTGTTCACCTGCTGTATTCAGAAAGTGAATATTAAATACTGTACATATATGCGACTTATCAGTAACACGGACAATCCCACTACGCACTGATTCTATATCCTCGACCTGTCTCTGCAGACCAGCAACTTCCTTTACGACTGACCATATGGTTTTAATTTTATACTGAGACTTAGCTATTCTAACTGCATACCACATACTTTTTGCCTTCCTAATAACATTTTTAAGCAACTTACAATACTGTTTGTAGTGGGCTGCTGCATTTAGATTCTGACTGTTTCTAATGTTTTGATATAATTGCCACTTTGTTCTACAAGATATTCTTATCCCTCAAGTCAGCCACCCAGGGTGCCTGTTTGTGGTAGTACCCTGTTTTAAACGTTCTAACGGAAAGCAACTTTCAAAGAGCATGAGAAAAGTCTTGAGAAAAGCATTATATTTATCGTCTACTGTATCAGTGCTATAAACATCTTGCCACTCATGTTCCTTGATAAGGTTTACAAAGGTCTCTACAGCAACTGTATCAGCTTTCCTGAACAGCTGATGACTATATTTAACACTTGTTGCAGGACAAAAATCTTTTAAAGTTAAAATTTGTGCATCATGATCTGAAAGGCCGTTCACCTTTATGCTAACAAGTAGTAATGAGGAATGAACAAAAATGCTGTCTATACTGTTCCCTTGCACTCTCGTTGGAAAGAATACGGTTTGCATAAGATTATATGAATTAAAGAGGTCTACCAGCATCCTCTTCCTTGCACAATCACTTATACAATTAATATTGAAGTCACCACATATAACTAACTTTTTATATTTCCTATAAAGTGAACCAAGAACCTCCTCTAGCTTTAGCAAAAATGTTGTGAAATCGAAGTCTGGGGATCTATAATTATTAATTTTTGGTTGGGTCCAGAGTTTAGGAAAAGATGGGTTCATCATGTTCCATTAACTTTCTTTGTTAAACAGAAGTTCCGTTTTACCTAGGAATAGGACATTGAATTGATATTATCGGTGTGTTTTTTGTGAATGACGTTTTTTGCTGAATAACCTTAGCTCTCTTTTGATACACTCTGTTTTGAACACGTTTCTGCCATATACCATTTGTTAGCTTTACTAATTTGGCCTTTATACTTCCTATTTTTTGTCAAATAGTAAAAGTATTTCCTACGTTGACGAAAAATAGCTGATCTAATTAAACTTACAGCTCAAAAAACCCAGTCTGAGAAAAACCATCATAAAAAAACATAATGTGATCACAAATTTGCCATTCCCTAGGTCAGTCCTGTGCATTTACACGACCATGTCTTTATAAGTTGACGTATGGCAGTTACAAGCAAATATACATTAGAATATACACAAGTAATTTTCAAAACGATATTTTATCATATACGAATCTGAAGCTTCTTGGCAGATTGAAACTGTGTGCTGGACTGAGGCTCGAACTTGGTACCTTTGCCTTTCGCGGCCAAGTTTTCTACTATCTCTGCTAGTTCTACAAGGTTCGCAGAAGAGTTTCTGTGAAGTTTGGAAGGTAGGAGGCGAGGCACTGGGGGAATTGAAGCTGTGGGGGCTGGTCGTAAACTCGTGCGTGGGTGGCTCAGATGGTAGAGCACTTGCCCGCGAAAGGCAAAGCTCCCGAGTTCGAGTCCCGGTCCGGCACACAGGTTTAATCTACCATGAAGTTTCATATCAGCGCACACTCCGCTGCAGAGTGAAAATCTCATTCTGGAAACATCTGAATATCACTGTCATGAAATTATCTTCATTGGCTCAAAGTTAAAACAACAAGTTCAATAACAGTTTACAGCGCTTGTCAGTTACAGCTACTGACGAAAAAGGATTTGTGTTAAATGTTTTACAAGAAATAGAAAGTTTCATATACATGACGAAACATCCAGACAGTATTTTCAACGAACAGGTCTAGCCAAAAAAATTCATTGTAAATATCAGCAGTGTTATTCTAAACGTTTCATGTTGAAACACATTCCCTTCTTTAGATAGATTATTAACATAAACAACCTTATTTAGGAGTGAAATTATATAGTCTGTGACATAGCAAAGTTAATCATTATCTTTTTATGTAAAGCACGCTGCCATTGAAAACTACACAATCTCCAACTCTATGTGCTGATCAACACTGGCACATAATCGTTTCAGATTATATACGATACTGGCTAATTCTCTGACATGTGCTAAGAAGTCAGTATTTGTAAGATGTGTGAAAATACAGTTTTCACGTTAAGTAATAAGAAACACTACCACTCGACGTAAATCTGTCTGGAAAGATATTTTGTCTTCTCTAATGCCAGTAGTGCTAATGATGGACATTTGTACTTGTTCTTTTCGCAGCAATGTGTAAATAAAGAAGTTCTTGACTGTTCAGTTTATAACCCCAATGCCAAAAGCCTGATGTCACGTACCATTCGTAATGCAGCACAAAACCTCGTTTCCTCGGTTCAGTTTTAATTATCACCATCTCCCAATGTAGTCTCAGAGACCTAGCCATATTTTAATCTCTAATGCAACACACTCGTCACATCACAAGTGGAAGCTCAAAATTATTCTCTTCCTGCAGAACTTAAATATTACATACCTCCTAGTTCTTAAATACCAAAAATTAATTCCTTCCCTCATCAGCACGGAAAAACTTTTTTCTCCTAACTTTATTGCCAGTGCTGTCCTGATCATGATTCCTTACTTATAGCCACGAGCAGTCCCTACTATCAGCAGCTTGATTCATAACATAAATGACTGGAATAACTAGATGGAAAACTGCAGGTGCACAAATTTTGAATGCAATACAAAATTATTCTCGCTTCTCAGTAATACACATACCCCAAAGACGTTTAAGCAGCATAAAAAATCAAAGGATCCTGAGGGAGAATTGATGGAAAAGTTTGAAAAAGAGAATATAAAATGTGTAAAGTAATGGTGGTCCTTACTACCAAGCTCTTTTTAAGTCCTACCACTTTTGTTAGAGGTTAAAAAGTTCCGCAATAGCTAAATTTCATGACATTATTTGAAGTCCAGTTGATGCTAAGTCTGTCCAGAATACGAAAATTATTACAAGTCCGAAAACTCGCTGATTCATGGAAATGTATGTTTCTGTGTTGCATCTGCCCGAGTCGCAAGTATTATTAAAACTTCAAAATACTTACATACTCAGAAAAACTTTGAAAATGTCATACTTAGAAGAATTATTTCAAGTTCTAAATGCACATGATTTGTTCCTTACAAATTTGCTACGTTTTCAGCCACCAATGCTCTGGTAATTTCACAAGTCCATAAACTTTTACTTGGAAGATTACAAACACTTCACATCTCGACTTACTCACCGCTCACATATACATACGTCTGTACTGCTCCAGATCACCCGAACGACTATTGTAGACCGAGATAGCCAAAGACAGTTGAAGCCTTTAGACCGTTGTTCCAAAAGATCTCATACAATGTTTTCCTTACAGTTTACCAGACATATAATATAGTTCATATATATACAGAGTGGTCCATTGATTGTGACCGAGCTAAATATCTCACGAAATAAGCGTCAAACGAAAAAACTGCAAAGTACGAAACTTGTCTAGCTTGAAGGGGGAAACCAGATGGCGCTATGGTTGGCTCGCTAGATGGCGCTCTCATAGTTCAAACTGATATCCACTGCGTTTTTTTAAATAGGAACCCACATTTTTTATTACATATTCGTGTAGTACGTAAAGAAATATGAATGTTTTAGCTGGACCACTTATTTCGCTTTGCGATATATGGCGCTGTAATAGTCACAAACACATGCTCACAATTTTAGACGACCAATTGGTAACAGGTAGGTTTTCTAAATTAAAATACAGAACATAAGTACCTTTCAAAATTTTATTTCGGTTGTTCCAATGTGATACATGTACCTTTGTAAACTTATTATTTCTGAGAACGCATGCTGTTACAGTGCGATTACCTGTAAATACCACATTAATGCAATAAACGCTCAAAATGATATCCGTCAACCTCAATGGATTTGGCAATACGTGTAACGACATACCTCTCAACAGTGAGTAGTTCGCCTTCCGTAATGTTCGCACATGCATTGACAATGCGCTGACGCACGTTGTCAGGCGTTGTCGGTGGATCACGATTGCAAATATCCTTCAACTTTCCACACAGAAAGAAATCCGGGGACGTCAGATCCGGTGAACGTGCGGGCCACGGTATGGTGATTCGACAACCAATCCACCTGTCATGATATATGCTATTCAATACCGCATCAACTGCACGCGAGTTATGAGCCGGACATCCATCATGCTGGAAGTACATCGCTATTCTGTCGTGCAATGAAACATCTTGTAGTAACATCGGTAGAACATATCGTAGGAAATCAGCATACATTGCACCATTTAGATTTCCATCGATAAAATGGGGGCCAATTATCCTTCCTTCCATAATGCCGCACCATACATTAAACCGCCAAGATCGCTGATGTTCCACTTGTCACAGCTATCGTGGATTTTCCGTCGCCCAACAGTGCATATTATGCCGGTTTGCGTTACCGCTGTTGGTGAATGACGCTTCGTCGCTAAATAGAACACGTGTAAAAAATCTGGCATCGTCCCGTAACTTCTCTTGTGCCCAGTGGCAGAACTGTACACGACGTTCAAAGTCGTCGCCATGCGATTCCTGGTGCATAGAAATATAGTACGGGTGCAATCGATGTTCATGTAGCATTCTCAACACCGACGTTTTTGAGATTCCCGATTCTCGTGTAGTTTGTCTGCTACTGATGTGCGGATTAGCTGCAACAGCAGCTAAAACACCTACTTGGACTTCATCATTTGTTGCAGGTTGTGGTTGATTTTGTGTTAGCAGAAGAGCCAACACCGTGTTACGAGTGGAGGCCGAAATGCACGCGTTTTATCTCACGCAGGCTGGTGTGCGGAGGGAAGAACTATACTGACGTGAAGTCTGGAACATGACAAGGAATAAGAATTCAGTATGCGGACGTAATTAGTTTGATACTTAACTTTAATCCATTAATGATGAACGTCGCTCTTGACGATACTTGATTGACAATATTATCTGTTTAGAATACATTCTTGAAGTCATTAGTATTAACTAAATATGGCGCCTTGCTAGGTCGTAGCAAATGACGTAGCTGAAGGCTATGCTAAACTGTCGTCTCTGCAAATGAGAGCGTAATTTGTCAGGGAACCATCGCTAGCAAAGTCGGCTGTACAACTGGGGCGAGTGCTAGGGAGTCTCTCTAGACTAGACCTGCCGTGTGGCGGCGCTAGGTCTGCGATCACTGATAGTGGCGACACGCGGGTCCGACGTATACTAACGGACCGCGGCCGATTTAAAGTTGACGTTTCACATGTGGCTGAACACTTCCTGTTGCCTTAAATAACGTAACTATCCGGCGAACGGTCTACACACTTGGATGATGTAGTCCAGGATAACAAGCAGGATACATAGCACAGGCCCGTTGGGCATTTTGATCACAATAGCCATACATTAACACGATATCGACCTTTTCCGCAATTGGTAAACGGTCCATTTTAACACGAGTAATGTATCACGATGCAAATACCGTCCACTCTGGCGGAATGTTACGTGATACCACGTACTTACATGTTTGTGACTATTACAGCGCCATCTATCACAAAGAGGAAAAAGTAGTCCAACTAAAGCATTCATATTTCTTTACATACTACACGAATATGTAATAAAAATTGGGGTTCGTATTTTAAAAAAACGCAGTTGATATCCGTTTGACCTATGGCAGCGCCATCTAGCGGGCCAACTATAGCGCCATCTGGTTTCCCCTTTCCAGCTAGACGAGTTTCGTTGTTTGCAGTTTTTTCGTTTGATGCTTATTTCGTGAGATATTTGGCCCGGTCACTATCAATGGACCACCCTGTATACATGACATACCAGACATGGCTTAACTTTTGTCACCTTTAAGATAATGTACTAAGTTTTTTGTTGAGTCTTCTAGATTTCACATAAACTACAGTATTGTCAATGTAATCGTTAGTTTTAGATGTTATACTGTGTGAAAATAATAAATATATAGGATTTAATATATTTGCACATAAATACGGTAGCCTAATTTATTACGACCCGACTACTTTCCTCACTTTATTACTTGTTTTGTGTACAACTGACTGTTTTATATTCTGTCATATAGTTTAAATTATCTTGTATGTGCAAGAATTCTGTTTATACTTTCTGATTGAGCTCTCCAGGCTCTATCCATTGGGACATAGTTCATTCATCTCGCCTAAGGCATTGATATGATATGAGTATTAATTTTTAAATTTTATATTATTTGCAAGCCCTAGATAATTTATAAATCAGAAACTACTTGCCTGCTTGAAGGCATGTTTACAAGCAGACATCGGTCTTTCCCTTTCTGTAAATGTGTTTAGTTGTGTTACAGCTTTCTTTGATTGGGTTTTACGATATATTGGTCTGTTTGGTAAGTGTAATAGTCTCTCGTATCCATTGCGGTGGCTAATGTCACGTTCCTCTCCAGTGACCAAGTGCACCTGGGTTTTGCCAGTGTACCACTTTACCTGCTCCCTGAATCAGCAAGGTCCTCCCACTGTCGAGGATACCTCGCATGGCATTGGATATGAACCTGTTGATCCTATCACTTCCATAGTCTCATGACTGTCGAGGGACTCCGGTTAACGCAAACAGCAGTGTTGTGGAACAATAAGATGCAGTCTTGATAAACCAAGATTCTGATGCTGTCGACATCCGGCAGGTAATGTTATATCTTACTCGAGGCATATCTCAGCCATCTCAGAAACAAATAACGTGGAAATACGGTTTGTGAACAAGAGACACCATGCTTGTTCTTCAGTAACATTCAATCTGTAGATGGCATTATTCCTATCCACGTTGTGCGTTTACGCTGAAATGCAAACCATCTGCATCTAAAACCATGTAGCGCACTTCAGTTAATTTGCCGTTTATTGCATGATGCCTTCAAGGTTAAAGTCCTGTAGCCTTAATGACCATTGGTGTAGATTTGTTTCTTCCGTACTAAATTACAAACTACATGGATGGGGATTACTGAAGCCACTGTTTCGTAGTATAGTAATTGTAGCAACTATTTCCTTTTAATTTGAATTATTTAGTTGAGTTATTAAGTCAGTTTTTTGAAATTTTTATTAATTATTAATTATTAACATAATAAAATAACGTACATTTTTTCAAGGAATGTAAAGTCTTCAGAATAACAAGTAGGTTTTTCACTGTTTTGTTTTTAACGGTAGAAGTATATGTTTCAGACTATAGCGATATCTTCTGTTCTGTTAGCTCTCCCTCAGTCAGAAACTCGGTTACATTTATGTTTGGTGTTTAAAAGTTTAAAAGTGTTATTTGTGAAAGTATCGTTTCGTAGAAGTTACGAATAAAACAGAATCAAAAGTAACCTTTGATTCAGCTTCGTTATTTAAGGATTTTAGTATGTGCAAGTATTGAAGTGTTACGATCTTACATTTGAGGCTGACTGGTTTAAAAATACTAGACTGCACTTATTATAATTTTGACCTCAAGCTCAATTCAACAGCAGTTAAACGATTTTCATGAGAAAGTTAACTTCCAATCGCAGCACACAGCGATCGGTCGTTTATTTGAGGAATTTGACCGACTACATTGTAACAACCTCTGTGACTTTCTGCTTATAATCTCACGTGAAAACTTGATTACGACGAATATAAAGTGTCAAGACATTTGTTTTCAATTCTGAGTGCTTGAAATTAATTATAATTAAAAACATATAGTACTTATTCACCGAATTAACAGAGCTTGCTTAATAACGTGTTCTGAGTAAACCATTTGCGACGATATCAAGCTACGTTACGTCTGCTGTTACTGTTTCAAGAGATTTTAATGAAGTTTGCGACTCGTCCTACCAGCTTTAAATAAAGATAAACTGAACAGGCCCTGTATATCAAAGGAATCGTTACCCGACATCTTAATAAACTATATTTTAGCATTCACGCAAAAATACGAAAAAGAGGGGGACCTACATTACTCGTCATTCAGTATTATTATCTACGAAAGCACTAACCTGCTTCCCAAGAGCACGTAGCCCATTTGTCTCAGTAGTTACGGCTGAGAGTTTTCACTGAGCCTTCCTCGGCATTTGTGGTCGCGCTGAGAGTTTTCACTGAGACTTCCTCGGCATTTATGGCCGCTGGTATAACATCTGGGAGGTGACTGATAAGTGTGTTGCGACTGAGAGGAACGACGCAGAAGGTTTGAGTTGTCTCTCAATAGTACGTTCATAATGCAAGAGAAACACATTGATTAAACCATGAAAAATGAAGTGGTCTGAAACTGACATAGTGTAGGAAGGAAGTAATATTTTAAGGAATTAATATTTCTTAAGGTGGCTGTCATTTTAATAGCCACCGCAGGAACCGTCAAGTCAATACAGAAGAATAAAAGCCACACGTATTTTTTTTCTGCTCCATAAATTTTTGTTTGCCCATTGCAACATTTCGTATTTTCTCAAAGACTTTGGTGTCAATGTTACATTTTATCGTGCTTCGTACAATCGGAATTAATTATCCGATGATTATGTTATACTACGTAGGCTCATATTCATCTTACGTGAGAAACACGCAGGGGCAGAGAAGTAACAGGGAGGGAGTTAGCACTTTGAATGGAAGCAGTGACAACCTGTTTCTGGGTCACACAGCAGGAACGACGAATGTTGCGGCAGTTTTTTTATTATTATTTACCTGTTGACTATTTGTAATCAGTTATTTTAGCTCTAAGATACCACATACGTAGCATATGAAAATTTTCATACAACCCATAACATTTTAAGATACATAATGAAACAAAATCCCACTCTTTATCACAAAACAGCAAAAGGTCACCTGGGCACAGCAGCAATATGTCTAGGAATGGGCCTCCAAGGGCAACAAGAAATTTTTTACGTTTATATAGTATAATTATTGGCATATTTAGAACGCTGCCAAATTATAGCCATTAAGAAGTATACGACTGTTCATAAGTCAGATGTTTAACACAATATGTCAATATTAATTCGTTTATAAAGTGATGTTGAAGATGTTTTTCAATGGAAAATTGATTCGTTAACTAATCAGGATATTTTTGTGGAGGGGAGAGGGACAGTGGCAAGTTAATTATGTAAAAATAAAATATGTAGGATCTCAGAAAAACAAAGAGGATAGGATAAATTACTTGTTATGGAAACAAATTAGCATACTAACTATGGATTGTTCCTGTGACAATCAATCATTCAGATGTAGGACCCAGATAGCACGCAACGTGCTAGTATATTTAAGTACTCTTCCCTTTTGTTACACAACAGATTCCCAAATGTAGAGTTTTGCAACACTTAACGTCACTGTTGTATTGAGTAATTTAATATCTCGTTGAAGCAGACATATTTTAAAGTGAAATTTTCTATTGTTTCTGTGCAGGTTCACAACAATTACTACTTTGTTCTGTATTTACCAATGTTCTTTGCCTTACAGAATGACATTACCGATTTCAAAGATCTGTCTGGGAATAATAATAGTTACTTGCAATTTTTCTCTCTTGACCTTCGAAACCTGCCGTGCTCGTGCGCAAAAGTTACTGGCAATGTCGATATCTTCTTGGGGTTCCATCAGTGAAGCTTCGTTGAAATTCCGCGACGTTTTGATGAATGTCACTCCCATCACCTTGTCGCGAAATGTCGAGATTGCGTGGGTGTCCAATATACATGATGTAACGGATATAAATGCTGTGGTACCTTGATATGTACGCCCATGAAGGTATTGGTTGTTTTCTCTCCATCGTACAGTATTCTCACAAAGACGTCTCAAACTTTACGAACTGATGTTTCCTTCACTGTCTTAACAACACTACTAAGTTGACTACACGCTTCAGTGTAGACTCCCCGTTTTACGTCCACGTGTCCACACTTCAAAACCTGACCTGCTGCCCAGGGGAAATAAGCATTAATGGCTTCCTCTTGCCACACATACTTGGAGAGGCTAACCAAACTAAAAGTGTAAAATGCTATAATTATGAGTCTACTGATGACGTAAATACTGACGTAATGTCGTTCATACCGCCGCCAGCCGTCATCAACAGGATTACCTGCACTTATAGCCGTTACATCCTGTGTACACCCGAGTGGTGGCCGACTCTCCCCAGGTGTGCCCTGCGGACCCTCGGTGCATTCAGTCTTGCCAGACTCGCGACTGGTTGTGGACTCGGCGTAACGCTGCCAACACAGGTTCCCTTGCCGAACTTAGCTGATGGTCCATGCCTATCGACGAGACCGTCATGGAGCTTAATCTCGCTAAATTCGTTGATGATGCTCTCCCAGAATTCACTAGCTCGGAAAACATGTTTGCTTTCTCAAATTGTAACGTAAGCTCTCGTTGAGGCTGAGTTTAGCCGGTGCTTATTTGTCTTTATACCCCAGACGTACGCATCTAATGTGTTCCACCCACCGTTGAGAGATGCTGTGCTGCGATTCCCCGATCTATTGGCAGCGACACTTTCGAGAAATGTCATATAAATCTGGCATTCGCAAGTTAATTATGTCCTCTACCGACCTAAAGATACTTTTCGTTTTTCATATTGATTGAAAAACGGCCATTTTTTTCCCACAGTTTCTCCCAGTTTTTGATTATGGAGTCCCAACACTGGGAATAAAGGCATGTTTCTGTTCCTCTTTCCCTTCCTCTTATTTGTGGATTGCTGTATCACTGAATGCACGTCAGTCTGCCCTTCGCTGTACTATTTTCTTGGCAGCATACAGTCTAAGCTTTTGCAGAGCATCTCTGCGCCAGTGATGTCGGCTCGTTGCATAAAGGTACAGATCTGAGTGGGTCTTTTTTCCGTAAGCTGCATGTTCTAGGAGACCATCTGTATTTCCTCTTACCAGCATGTCCAAAGCGGGAAGACATCCCTTATGTTGTAGCTCCATTGTGAACTCTATGTTTCCGTGGACGCTGTTCAGGCGATCCAGTAACTCAGCCAAGGCCTCTCTTCCATGTTCCCACAGGACGAAGGGACATCCACATAGCTTATTGGCCCTTTATTTGGAAAAGTATGTGATGAAAGTTATATCTACCGTCGAGCTAATGTGTATGAAATCACCGAGAGGAAATGGTTCATTTATTAGCCCATTCACTACCGATGGGATATATGTGTCGCTTAATGGGTTATCAGACAACCAGTGGGCATTTGCTGTGGGGTATTACTATGTGTAGTACAGGCCGATGGAGAACATTAGAGATTCCACCTGTCCGCGCGGTTTCAGGCGTCCTGTCACGGGCTGCGCGGCCCCTCCCGCCGGAGGTTCGAGTCCTCCGCCGGGCATGGGTGTGTGTGTTGTTCTTAGCATAAGTTTGTTTAACTTAGTTTAAGTAGTGTTTAAGTCTAGGGACCGATGAACTATGCAGTTTGGTCCCTTAAGAATTCACACTCATTTGAACATTTTGATTGCCCATGTAGGTTGTGCTGTCTTAATTATTACGTAGAAATGGGACTATGTGGCAGGTGTTATCTTTTTATTTTTTGTGGCATGATTGCTTTCCACCACTGAGTGTTTTAGAGTGCCTATCATGGAGCTCTTATAACCATTTTCAATAGCTATTTGTTTTATTATTTCAGTTTCTTGTTTACATTTCTAGCTAATATTTCATATCAGATTGCCAATGTATTAAAACTAAAAGACACAAACATATACTTTACCACAGGCAACAAGGTTGGACGGAAGTTAACTCACAACAGCAACGAACAGAACCCACTTCATCACACAAGTGTGTACAAAATTAAATGTTGGACTGTGGCTACTTCTTCATAGGCCAGACAGGTAGATCATTTGAGATTAGATTCAAAGAACATATGACAGCACTAAAGGACAAAAAATAACTCACATGAGCGATAGCCAGACATTTGTATGAAACAAAGCACTATGTTAACAACGCAAGCACTAGCATCGTACACATCCAACCTAAAGGCAAAAAACTAGACATCCTTGAAAGTTTTCAAATATACAAGCACCAAACAAAACAACCTGAATCCATCTAAAATGAAAAAAACGGCAATATTTACAACAGTATCATCTCTGTTTTCAGCAACTGTCTACTTTAATAAATTTGCAGTGAGCACACACACACACACACAATCACCCTTAATATTTACCATAATTGTTTAGCAATGTTACCGTGTCATCCCCCAAATGTACAAGGGGTTTGACCTTATTTACAAGTATACCATCATACTAATAACTTGTACCCCCGGTCAGATTGAAACTATGCGTACATCAACTAATAGCACAAGCAATATATCACCACAACCTTCCCCCTGCTGGTCAGTTACAACGCTCCTGCCAGCCTTTCACAAGTTTAAAAGATTCTGCTTCGACAGTGTGATAACTCACTCCCCGACTACACCATACTGTCTGCAGCCTTCATTTGCAGAGAGAGTGAACTACAATCTAAAGGCAGCCTTAATTATTTCCCATTGTCATTCAAGCCACAAGTTGGTTCTTTAGTACCATGGCTTATTTTGGTGTGGAGTTCCGCCAACCATGTAGCATGTTAAAACCTCCTTCACTTCCTTGATGTTTGGCCTTAGTCTCAATTCATCCTTGGCCAACCTGTGGTCAGTTAAGGACCTGCTCCCTGACAAAGTGCCATCTGGTCTGATTCAGGAGATCTGGTGACAAGAGTGGTAAAATGTTAAAATTACACCCCAGAGGCAGACATGCTGTTACAATCTCCGCCAAACGAGTTTAAGATGCGTGACGGTGATGGAGATTTCGTCTAAAATCTTGCTCCCTGGGATCAAAGTAAGACCCCAGTGTCTGATAAAGTGGCACCTCGCTTTGTAAAACCTTGTGAGGTAAACCAAGTTTCTTTACTCAGTCACGCTATCGGTATTTAACTTTGGTACTGGGAAGTTTGCCAGAGCACATGTCAACAAGGTAAAGGGAAGGAGATAAATTTTCTGTTCTTTGTTTGACATCAATTCACTGAAGTGCTGTGTTAGGTTTTTGGTGGGGAAGGATGAGCTGTAGCGCTCTAGTCGATATATCGCTAGCGGGCTGGGTCGCGATCCTTACATTCATAATTGGCTGGTTGGTGATATGAGGAAAGCCAGAGAGATGGTGCAAGTGTACGTTGGCAGCGAGTGAGGCCATGGGATACAGAGGGGGCGCCACACTGTGCCAAGAGCAGAGGCAGTCAGGAACTTCGAGTGGGTGCGGCGAGTGGCATGTGTGGAGCTGAGGAGGGGGCCGATGCGTTGGTCAGTCGGGTTACTACCGTCGTGTTCGCGTGTGCGATGTCTGAACGCATATATCACTGCTGGGAGGAGCGACAACCTTCAGGTGCTAATTCCCATCCAGGACTTCTCGGCAACCCGTGTGTCCAGTTCCATTTTCTGAATCTGGTGAGTCGTTTCGTCTGGTAAGTCCATGTTTACATCCAAAGGATATAGCTTACGGACAAGAATTCTATAATATGTCGGAGAGTAGTAAGCCGCCACTTAAGACACCCAATACAACGAAGTAGTATAAAATGTGATAGTCACAACGCTACATAGTTGTGTCCACGAGACAGATCGCAATGCTATTGTAAGCGGAATATTCTGACTTGGGTCTGGTAGCCGGTACAGATGATCCGAGGTTCTTGATGTCCCCAGTTTCTTGTAATTTGAATTCAAAGCCATTGTTAATGCGTTGCTAATAAGCACAGACAGTGTTTCTGCGGACCTACGTAGGAACGTCACTTTCAGTTCCCTTTCGTGGAATGGTTTTTTTTGTACATTTGTAATTGTTCATCCTAGTGTGTGTAACAACTTGTTCATTTAGTTTTTTAATCTGTTGCAGATTGGTCCATCAGGGGGCCAGTGTCACCTCCCTGGTTAACAGGCGAGAGCTTAGGGCGGGTTACCGCTGCCCTGGTCGATCAGGGGTCTGGCACTGCTCTCACAGCGACCGACCGATAGATGTGCCGGTGTTGGAAAAGGCCGAGCCGCCTCATGTCGGTCTGCTGACAATTCGAGGTCGGAGCTGTAAAACAGTAATAACTTTATTGTTTGTATCTTACTTTATTAAACACCTCTGGCTTTATTGTGATGGCTATTAACGATTAAGTTGCGAGCTTATTTCGCACCGACCTGTTGGTATTTAATTAATCATTTCATGAACGCCGTGGTGCATTATGATATTAAACACTTTGTAACCGGAATTTCTATAAAGTAACCCTTTCGCTGCTGCGGGCGTATATGTATGCCCGCCAGGTAGAAAGACCGGTGGGCTACAGGCGTGGATGTACGCTCAGCGGGTGGGAAGTCCAGCTGGCTACTGGTATTCGTGTATGCCCTGCAGGCGGAAATTCCAGATGGCTAATGGCATTCATATACGCCCGAGCTCGGGAGTAGGTAAACGTACGCAATAGAACGGCTACTCGCTGTTGTCCACATTCCTGACAACAGTATCATTATCTGGTCTTCTTTGTTATCTATAAAAGTGCTTTAGTTTTCACCTCCCCTGGGCCCATTCTGCTTACAAGACTAGCATTCGGCCAGTCCTCTTTTCGCTTCCGGTGGGACTACAGCGTTCGCATGTGTAGCCTTTGCCATGTCGGGACACAATTTATCGGACAAGAAAAGCTTATGAATAGCTGCAACGAAGATTGTAGAGATACTTCGGAGCTTTCTTCCGACAAAGGGTTGGGTGCGTCTGAAGGTATTGCTGAATCCTCGACATCACGGATAGAAGATTCTTACTCTAAAGACGGAAAAGATGATGGCTTGAGTGAATATGTGACTGGACGGAGAATCATCCAGTGACGAAACGACACCGTTTTGTAATCACATTTAGCAGGTTAAAAGCAAGAGTCAGCACGTCATTTAGGTTGTTTTTTTTTTACTTCGTGTCATCTGTATATAGATTAATAATTATTGTAAATTTATTACTGAAAAAATGACGACAGTACCCAGGAGATTAGCGCGCTGGAAACATAAAGAACTAGCAAAATTATATTGCTTTTTAGCATGTTCTCTGCTTATGCCTAGAAGTAAAAAGTTAGAAGTAAATGAATATCGGTCGACAGATTCTTTGCTTCAAAGATCAATATTTTCTAACATAATGGCGAGGGACCAGTACAAGTTGATCCTGCGTTTATTGCACTTCAATGACAATTCCACTGCATCTCAAGATATTCTCGTAAAAATACGTGTCTTCGTAGATTACACAAAAAATAAATTCCGCGAGGCAGTAGTACCCTTTGAAAATCTAGTGATCGACGAAAGTCTGGTACTTTTCAAAGGAAGGCTCTGGTTTAAGCAGCACATACCAAATAAACGAAGCCGTTTTCGCATTAAAATTTTCGTCCTCCGTGACGTACAAACTAATTATATTTAGGATTATATTGTCTATACTGGTGCCGCCACGAAAATACACTCCTGGAAATTGAAATAAGAACACCATGAATTCATTGTTCCAGGAAGGGGAAACTTTATTGACACATTCCTGGGGTCAGATACATCACATGATCACACTGACAGAACCACTGGCACATAGACACAGGCAACAGAGCATGCACAATGTCGGCACTAGTACAGTGTATATTTACCTTTAGCAGCAATGCAGGCTGCTATTCTCCCATGGAGACGATCGTAGAGATGCTGGATGTAGTCCTGTGGAATGGCTTGCCATGCCATTTCCACCTGGCGCCTCAGTTGGACCAGCGTTCGTGCTGGAAGTGCAGACCGCGTGAGACGACGCTTCATCAAGTCCCAAACATGCTCAATGGGGGACAGATCCGGAGATCTTGCTGGCCAGGGTAGTTGACTTACACCTTCTAGAGCACGTTGGGTGGCACGGGATACATGCGGACGTGCATTGTCCTGTTGGAACAGCAAGTTCCCTTGCCGGTCTAGGAATGGTAGAACGATGGGTTCGATGACGGTTTGGATGTACCGTGCACTATTCAGTGTCCCCTCGACGATCACCAGTGGTGTACGGCCAGTGTAGGAGATCGCTCCCCACACCATGATGCCGGGTGTTGGCCCTGTGTGCCTCGGTCGTATGCAGTTCTGATTGTGGCGCACACCTGCACGGCGCCAAACACGCATACGACCATCATTGGCACCAAGGCAGAAGCGACTCTCATCGCTGAAGACGACACGTCCCCATTCGTCCCTCCATTCACGCCTGTCGCGACACCACTGGAGGCGGGCTGCACGATGTTGGGGCGTGAGCGGAAGACGGCCTAACGGTGTGCGGGACCGTAGCCCAGCTTCATGGAGACGGTTGCGAATGGTCCTCGCCGATACCCCAGGAGCAACAGTGTCCCTAATTTGCTGGGAAGTGGCGGTGCGGTCCCCTACGGCACTGCGTAGAATCCTACGGTCTTGGCGTGCATCGGTGCGTCGCTGCGGTCCGGTCCCAGGTCGACGGGCACGTGCACCTTCCGCCGACCACTGGCGACAACATCGATGTACTGTGGAGACCTCACGCCCCACGTGTTGAGCAATTCGGCGGTACGTCCACCCTGCCTCCCGCATGCCCACTATACGCCCTCGCTCAAAGTCCGTCAACTGCACATACGGTTCACGTCGACGCTGTCGCGGCATGCTACCAGTGTTAAAGACTGCGATGGAGCTCCGTATGCCACGGCAAACTGGCTGACACTGACGGCGGCGGTGCACAAATGCTTCGCAGCTAGCGCCATTCGACGGCCAACACCGCGGTTCCTGGTGTGTCCGCTGTGCCGTGCGTGTGATCATTGCTTGTACAGCCCTCTCGCAGTGTCCGGAGCAAGTATGGTGGGTCTGACACACCGGTGTCAATGTGTTCTTTTTTCCATTTCCAGGAGTGTAGAAACTGGAAATGCTGGTGGGGGTAAATAAGGCCATGTTTTTGTGAATTTGTTATTGCCATACCTTAGCAAAGGTTGTACCATTTATTTAGACAATTGATATTCGAGCCGCGAATTATTCTTGTGGCTCCGTAATAAATGTACAAACGCCGTCGGAACAGTACGGAAAAACTGGAAACATCTATCAACGTTGCCACATAAGCTGAAAATTGGGGAAGTACAGTTCAAGTCCTGTGAAACATTAATGGCACTAAAATGGATGGATAAGAAAGAAGCCTGGATGCTTTCCACCGTAAATGGACCAGAGTTTGTGGAGACAGACAAAAAAGAACCTACGACATGCCAAAACAAACTGAAACCTACCTGTGTTCTCAGCTGTAATAAGTCAATGGCTGCAGTTGATAAGACAGACATGCTGTTATCAGCTGTATAGTGCATCCGAAAGACAATGAAGTGGTACAAGAAAGTATTCTTTCACTTGACTGACTTGTGTGTGCTTAATGAAAAAACTACAGGGTGTTACAAAAGGGTACGGCCAAACTTTCAGGAAACATTCCTCACACACAAATAAAGAAAAGATGTTAGGTGGACATGTGTCCGGAAACGCTTAATTTCCATGTTAGAGCCCATTTTAGTTTCGTCAGTATATAGTGTACTTCCTCGATTCACCGCCAGTTGGACCAATTGAAGGAAGGTAATGTTGACTTAGATGCTTGTGTTGACATGCGACTCATTGCTCTACAGTACTAGCATCAAGTACGTCTGTACGTAGCATCAACAGGTTAGTGTTCATCACGAACGTGGTTTTATAGTCAGTGCAATGTTTAGAAATGCGGAGTTGGCAGATACCCACTTGATGTGTGGATTAGCACTGGGCAATAGCAGCGGTGCGGTACGTTTGTATCGAGACAGATTTCCAGAACGAAGGTGTCCCGACAGGAAGACGTTCGAAGCAATTGATCGGCGTCTTAGGGAGCACGGAACATTCCAGCTTATGACTCGCGACTGGGGAAGACCTAGAAGGATGAGGACATCTGCAATGGACGAGGCAATTCTTCGTGCAGTTGACGATAACCCTAATGTCAGCGTCAGAGAAGTTGCTGCTGTACAAGGTAACGTTGACCACGTCACTGTATGGAGAGTGCTACGGGGGAACCAGTTGTTTCCGTACCATGTACAGCGTGTGCAGGCACTATCAGCAGCTGATTGGCCTCGACGGGTACACTTCTGTGACTGGTTCATCCAACAATGTGTCAATCCTCATTTCAGTGCAAATGTTCTCTTTACAGATGAGGCTTCATTCCAACGTGATCAATGTTGTGGCGTAACAAGACAGCCACGCCACTCTGAAGTAGCCGAAAGGCACGCGCTAAGCTCACGCAGATGGGCGTGAGGTCTGAAACAGGATACGTAATGAATGCTATAAAGAAAAGTACGTAGCTTCTGGAATACTTAACTTTATTCCATCCTTGTGGTACATCGCTCTTGATGAGACAAGTGAGACTCTTTAGATCCAAGCTATGTAAGGCTACTGGCGCCTTGTTAGGTCGTAGCCATTGACTTAGCTGAAGGCTATTCTAACTATCTGCTCAGCAAATGAGCGAGGCTTCGTCAGTGTGCATCGCTAGCTACGTCGTCCGTACAACTGGGGCGAGTGCTAGTACATCTCTCTAGACCTGCCGTGTGGTGGCGCTCGGTCTGCTATCACTGAAAGTGGCGACACGTGGGTCCGACATGTACTAATGGACCGCGGCAGATTTAAAGCTACCACCTAGCAAGTGTGGTGTCTGGCGGTGACACCACAATCAAATTGTAAATATTCACAATCAACATGTGTGGGCTGACGAGAATCCGCACGCAACTGTGCAACCACGTCATCAACACAGATTTTCTGTGAACGTTTGGGCAGGCATTGTTGGTGATGTCTTGATTGGGCCCCATGTTCTTCCACCTACGCTCAATGGAGCACGTTATTGTAGTGTCACCGCCAGACACAACACTTGCTAGGTGGTAGCCTTTAAATCGGCCGCGGTCCGGTAGTATACGTCGGACCCGCGAGTCGCCACTATCAGTGATTGCAGACCGAGCGCCGCCACACGGCAGGTCTAGAGAGACGTCCTAGCACTCGCCCCACTTGTACAGCCGACTTTGCTAGCGATAGTTCACTGACAAATTACGCTCTCATTTGCCGAGACGATAGTTAGCATAGCCTTCAGCTACGTCATTTGCTACGACCTAGCAAGGCGCCATTATCATTTGCTATTTATCTTGTGATGCATGTACCGTCAGACCGATGTTCACCAATTGTGGAATAAAGTTAAGTATTCCAGCAGCTACGTACGTTATTGGCTATATTAATTACCTTGTCCTGTTCCAGACCTCCCGCCAGCCTGCGTGAGCTTAAACGCGTGCCTTTCGGCTTCCTCTCATAGTAGCTTGGCTGTATTGTCAAGTCACAACAGTTATCATGATTTAATACGGTATACTCTACCTGCGCTGCTAGAACATGTGCCTTTACAAATACGACACAACATGTGGTTCATGACGATGGAGCTCCTGCACATTTCAGTCAAAGTGTTCTTACGCTTCTCAACAACAGATTCGGTGACCGATGGATTGGCAGAGGCGGACCAATTCCATGGCCTCCACGCTCTCCTGACCTCAACCCTTGTCAACGCAGCCCCGGTACCAAATGTAGAGACTCTTCGTGCTCGTATTGTGGACGGCTGTGATACAATACGCCATTCTCCAGGGCTGCATCAGCGCATTAGGGATTCCATGGGACGGAGGGTGGATGCATGTAACCTCACTAACGGAGGACATTTTGATCATTTCCAGTAACAAAGTGTTTGAAGTCACGCTGGTACGTTCTGTTGCTGTGTGTTTCCATTCCATGATTAAGGTGATTTGAAGAGAAGTAATAAAAAGAGCTCTAACATGGAAAGTAAGCGTTTCCGGACACATGTCCACATAACATACTTTCTTTCTTTGTGTGTGAGGAATGTTTCCTGAAAGTTTGGCCGTACCATTTTGTAACACCCAGTACTTTGGAAATACAGAAGCAACAGAAGATACCACTAGCGAAATACCACTTGAAAATAATCCGTCAGTGCTTGAAAAATTTCATAGTTGACCGTGTAAAAGTGCGATCCCACGGACAGCCAAAGAAGAAATCCCTTTCCGACTGCAGAATAAAGGCGGCCATTATCCAGGGTTCTTCGTAGCGACGGATAAAAAGGAGATTACTCAGAGACGCTGTATAGTATGTACTCGTAATTCACAACGAAAAATGACATGCATGAGTTGCAGAAAGTGTGATGTGGTTCCCTGCATGGTGCTGTGTTTCGAAAAATATCAGTCACTAAAGAAATATTTGGATGTTTTGGTAACTGTGTACGTTTCAAGTAAAGGAAAGTAAAAAATAAAAATAATAAAGTAAATAAAAGTAAAAAAAAAAATGTTCTTAACTCAGCCAGTGGCAGTCCAAAGCCTGCGCCAAAACTGAGGATGGGAATCCACTAAAGTAAACCGAACTGAACGTGACGAGCTGGAAAAGATAACAGCGAGCAAGAAGAAGGTAGACGTTTACTATCCTATTTCATACTGTGGGGAATCGACTTTAGGCTTTAATTACAAACGAAGGCACGGGCCTATCGCAAAATGAGTTGTCCAGATATATTCTTTGTTTAACTCTGAGTCCGGATACATGACACAATTTGGTTTTAAATTTCGGTTATTATTTTTCATTTAAGATAGTAGCAAGAACTGCTCGAGATTTGGGCGTTTCCACTACGCACTACTCACTATGTATCTTGAAAGACATACGTTCCGTGTTAATGAAATTTTAATATGTTGTAGACAGATACATCGACGGTCTAAGTCACAAGTTACAGGAATTACTATTCAAAGAGTACCCATCATTTCCTAAACCAACTGCTTTTTAGCCTTTAGTAAACATACAAGTGGAAGCGTTGGTTAGTTCCGAAGCTCGCCAGCCGGCTCGGTCCCTGCAGCGGCGGAAAGGCTAAAGGCGTAGCAGGCGCAGTGGCGCGCGTTTCTTAATCACACTTGTTAGTTGGAAAGCTATTAACAGAGTTTGATAAGTGGCAGTCGCACATTTTTCTAAAATTTCAGACACCGATGAAATTGTTTCGAGAACCTAAATTGTTGTTGACAGATAGTTCAGTCAGCGCTAGGCGCGTATTTTCTTAAATGTCAAATTTATTGAAATTACGGCTAACACATGCTTTACCGTGTGTTGTGAAGTACTTTTCTTCATTACAGGTTGTTTGCTGTGTAATTACATTTCATTTGTGTATTTTATGCAGTAAAAAGTTTTCTTAATTGTCTCCATGCACTCACTAGTCAAGTTTGTTCAGATAAATTGTCATCATGCCAAATGTAAATGACATTGCTCTTGCTGAGATAGCTCTCCCACTTCACAGCCTTGTTTGCTAGTCTGCCGCTACGACAGTAATTTCATTAAACAGTTGTGGGGTATTGCAGCTTCACTAGTCCACTATTTGTATTCATTTATTTTTTTCTCGTAGGTTGAATTCGAAATAATATCCGGAAGTTTGCAGCCTCTAGCGTAGATACCCATCTACTCCCGAAACAACTGTGACGCAGGTGGGTAATAATATTTTGAAATACAGGGATTCTGTGTCTACAAGAACAATAATCTGTGTGAAAAAAATCTCACAGCGCTTGTTTCGTTTATTCGATGCAATACGTATTTTAAAATATGACGTTGTCCTGACAGTGCATTTTTTAATCGCTTGATGTCTTAACTTCATTTTACTTGGTCTGCGTTAATGAAAAGTAATTTATACATACTGAAATATACTGTATTGAAAACTGTTACACTCATGCATCTTAATTCTATTCACGCTCAACCCATAATCTTAATGATTTTTTTCTACTTTGCTCATGAAATGCTGGCACAGTATTTGATACACATGCGCATGGACTGGCTGTTGAGTAAAAACTGAGTTGAATGTTACATTCACATTTCACAAAGTGCATTTATGTTGCTTGTTGCTAAGTTATCGTCTTTCTCTTCTTTTGGGGCACCATACGTGTTATGAGTAGATAAATTGCTACCTATCAGGGCTAACATATTAATATGTTGGGTTGATTTCATGAAGATAGGTTTGTGCATAATACTGAAGTTATTAGTGTGTACGTGGATATTTTTATGTTTTCTCCGTGTGTTTAATTTGGAGGGGCAAATGTTTGGTGCTTTCCAGCAAAAGGAACTTGTAGTTCTATCGAGTGGTCACATGTCAGTTGCTAGTCCACTAATTTATGTAGAGATTCTTCGTCAGATCGGTGGATTTAAGATGCTTTTGGTTGTTTAGTGGGCGAGTGATATTTTGGAATAGTGAATGGATCAAGGGATTTGTCAGGGCTAGCAAAGTCAGTAATACTGGTAGGTGAAGTTCCTCTTAGTGATGTTCCGATAGGTACAACTTCCGAAGTGATATTACTGACATAGTATCATATTTTCTGTTCTTGTAGAATCACTACTAAATTAGTTTTACATTAAGAAAACATTTATGATACATATTTTTGGAACAGCCCACTTGATGTGAGATCTATATTGAAATTCTAAGTGAAAAACTTTTTTCTGCTAATTGTATCAAATATTGCTGTAGATTAAATGTACCTAATTGTATGGAATCGTAGCCTAAAAGTTTCGAAACTTGTTGACTGGAGCTATGTGTGCGCCATTGAGCATTCATACTGATCTGCAGTTTACCTGTTGCCAGTTGGTGATTTTAGTATCTATTATGAAACTTATTACTGGGTTTCTGTGGGCTGTTGCAGTAGGCAGTTTAATTAGAATGGAGTAGTCAGATTAACTTTGATTGTCAATTTCATCGTTGTACTTTGCAGTAATGAAAAGTTGCAGCTTCTTCAACCCTCCCCCACCACCTTCACGCTGACGTTAACTGTGATTTGACCAGAGCGGAACTTACAATCACTTTCGTATTCCTTAAGAGAACGAAATGCATTAACATACATGAGTCAGAAGACTCTAGTGGATTTGTAAATGTTCTCGCATGGGCAAGTTAATGCCAGAAATTTGAAGTGTCTCAGACTACAAGTTTTGATTGTCTCCTGCTTAAATTCAGTACCAATGCCAAGCTGATTTATTACTTTACCCTTTACTGTGCATCCGTGGTGAAATTGATATTTTTTGTTGTGGGAAAGTGGGTTGGATTCAGCTCAGTGTGGTATATGTTACTTCAGTCGCTAAGTTATCCCTCTGCAGAAGTTTCTTTGAGAGAATTCAGATACCGATGGGGATGAAAATCTAATGTTACAACAAACATAACGCATAGGACGACAAAGGAATGATAGAACTTAACAGATTAATAGCAGTTGAAGAGCAAAATCTTAGACAATTGTAACTGTCAAAACTAGTTGAAAATAAGTGAAAGTCCAGGCGGATAGCTTTTGTTGAAGTTAACAGTCTGAGTTACATGATAGACTAAAAGCTGCTCCAATTCAGCATGTTAAGTCAGGTTAACGAGCAAGTAGCTATTCATGCAGCAGTTTTGGAAAATCTTGAACATGCAGTACAAGCATTCAAGGTCAACACAGAAAATTTTGTTTCAAGGAACAGAGTGTTGAACTCGCTACTGCTGTCGCCCAAATGGCTGCTAGTGGTCAGCAGAGCTGTGACAGCTAACAGTGTGTCAGGAGGAGCTGGTGGATGCACCTGCTGACCATACAGCACATGTCAAACCTGGATTGAGAGATGAATCTGAACTAGGGTTATTTACAGTAAATATTAAACATAAGTTAGGCGTTAATGTGGTACAGGAAGAACAGGTTGAACGAGCTATAGAAATTGTCATGAGCCTTGATGAAACAGAATTATTACTAAATAGGGAGGTGGCGAACCAAAGTTGCGTGAGGAGAAGCGACTTCAAACCTACAGTGGTTTTGTGAATGTTGTCCCATCAAGGAGTAAATCTTGAAAACACGAATTTTTTCATTAATACTAACATACATCTACACTACTGCCCATTAAAATTGCTACACCAAGAAGATATGCAGATAAAAATCGGGTATTCATTGGACAGATATATTATACTAGAACTGACATATAATTACATTTTCACGCAATTTGAGTGCATAGATCCTGAGAAATCAGTACCCAGATCAACCACCTCTCGCCGTAATAAGGGCCTTGATACGCCTGGGCATTGTGTCAAATAGAGCTTGGATGGCGTGTACAAGTACAGCTGCCCATGCAGCTTCTACATAATACCACAGTTCATCAAGAGTAGTGACTGGGGTATTGTGACGAGCCAGTGACTCGGCTACCATTGACCAGACGTTTTCAATTGGTGAGAGATCTGGAGAATGTGCTGGCCAGGGCAGCAGTCGAACACTTTCTGTATCCAGAAAGGCCCGTACAGGACCTGCAACATGCGGTCGTGCTTTAACCTGCTGAAATGTAAGGTTTCGCAGGGATCGAATGAAGGGTAGAGCCACGGGTAGTAACACATGTGAAATGTTACGTCCACTGTTCAAAGTGCCGTCAATGTGAACCTGAGGTGACCGAGACGTGTTACCAATGGCACCCCCTACCATCACGCCGAATACACTCTTCCAACGTGCGTTCACCGCGATGTCGCCAAACACGGATGCGACCGTCATGATGCTGTAAACAGAACCTGGATTCATCCGAAAAAAATGACGTTTTGCTATTCGTGCACCCAGGTTCGTCGCTGAGTACACCATCACAGGCGCTCCTGTCTGTGATGCAGCGTCAAGGGTAACAGCAGCCATGGCATCAGAGCTGATCGCCCATGCTGCTGCAAACGTCGTCGAACTGTTCGTGCAGATGGTTGTTGTCTTGCAAACGTCCCCGACTCAGGGATCGAGACGTGGCTGTACGATCCGTTACAGCCATGCGGATAAGATGCCTGTCATCTCGACTGCTAGTGATACGAGGCCGTTGAGATCCAGCACGGTGTTCCGTATTACCCTCCTGAACCCACAGATTCCATATTCTGTTAACAGTCAATGGATCTCGACCAACGCGAGCAGCAATGTCGCGATACGATAAACCGCAATCGCTATAGGCTACAATCCGACCTTTATCAAAGTCGGGAACGTGATAGTACGCATTTCTCCTCCTTACACGGGCATCACAGCACCATTTCATCAGGAAACGCCGGTCAACTACTGTTTGTGTAAGAGAAATTGGCTGGAAACTTTCCTCGTGTCAGCACGTTGTAGGTGTCGCCACTGGCGCCAACCTTGTGTGAATGCTCTGAAAAGCTAATCATCTGCTTATCACAGCATCTTCTTCCTGTCGCGTCTGTAGCACGTCATCTTCGTGGTGTAGATAATTTAATAGCCAGTTGTGTATGTTTGCAACTAGATGACTGTCTCTAATGACCTTAATCTTAATTGGAGACACTAGTCTCAGAATCTATAGAATTTATGCAGGGTCAAGTGAAAACCTCAGTGTGTGGATGTGTGGAGCTACTGTATTTTCTGATGAGGTATCTAGCATAGCATATCTAGTGTCTGTGTTTCTTTATGTAACTAGGTTGTTTCCATGTGCTCTCTTTTGAGTATATTTTCACGTTTGAATGACCTTTTTTTGCATGAGTGAGGCATTAGTCACGTTTCTAGCTAGTTTCTTCTGTACGAGTGGCAATATATCCAATGATCTTGCCACATCAGATCTCACACGATCAAGAAAGTTCAGCAGTGTCAGGCCTGGTTAGTAATTGGATGGATTATATTCTGGATGTTGAAGGTACCATTGGATTTGAGAGACTTGAACTCAGCTGTTTCACAATATGAATATTATTACGGTAGATGCAACAAGTGTTAAATAATGCAGTATTCTTGAGGAGAAGTATTGATGGGAGAATTTTGTGAAGTAATGGGTGGGATGTGGCGCCCTGTAAATATATTAAGTTCGGAGTTGGCGTGGCCACACGGGCTGCTCAGCAAGCCGGGGATCGTCAGCAACAGCGTGGGGCCGAACAGTAGCTGGAGCAAGTGGGGTAGCCCCAGCGCGTGGTCCCGGCCGACCGTATGGCTGGGAATTCCATGTTGACGCTGTGTTGAGGAAGGTACATTGTGTTGATGAATGAGATTTGTATGCCGGGAGTGCCAAAGATGGCGGACTCTGTGAAACCATAATGACAGACATTTCACAGTTCAGTAGAAATTAATAGTAGCCATAGGAATCATGATACCTCAAAAAGAAATATGTACATTACCATTATTTGCAAGACAATTACGATGGTGTAATCAGATTTTCAATATCTTTATTAGTTTGAAGTTTAGTATCTGATTGTAAATTATACAAGTAACACCAATCAACGAATTTCCAAAATCTAAACGGTTCATCCGATTTTGTCGATCAGTGTGTCTTTAGGAAGCTATTTGTGTAAACCTTAATTGGTATGAATTACATGCGTGTAACGTGAATAGTACATGAGTTATTGGAGGTCAGATTGGCCGATTACTATTGATAACGTCAGGCCATAAGTACTCCACAGTTACATGAAAAAACGGTAGCAGCATCCTTATAAATATATATGTATTCGTCTATGTCTTTGTTTATATCTGATTTATACTATTCATGAAGATATTGGTCAAATATGTACTGTGTTTCAGAAGGTACAGAGACATTAGGCTACTGGCCTACTTTTGCTTCTATTCCTTTTATGTGTGTTCATGTATTTTGTTTATGTATTTCATAATGTCTGTTACAACGTGTTTATGGTCTAGCCATAGGAATTTTATTTAATTTCAAGTTATTTAATTGTAAATCCAGTATCTCATACGTGTTTCAATATTTTTGTGACTGTGCATTGGCTCGGAGACATGGCGGGAGCGCTCTAACCAATCACAGCGCTCGTTACAGTGGTAGGCGACTACTGAAGACAATGTAGAGACTGTAGGGCAGTGGGGGAGGAGCATCAGGTCGCACGGGACACGAGGGGCTCTGGACGGGAAGGCGCGACGGAGGGTCGCGTGAAATACTTGATAAGTGTTGAGAAGTTTGCGCGTGGTCACGGGAGACAGAAATATTTCGTATTGCCGATTTGTGCACTTGTGAGATTTCCATGGCTTCTGCAGTGGAGACGCAGTATGCGTTTAGAAGTGAATATCTCGTGAGCTATGATGTTGTTCATAACTAATTACGTGAAGCAGAATTTATTGTTTCCTTGTTCCTCAACTTATATTTAATTTAATTGCTGGACCATCGACATCAATAAGTGTTTTGCACAAATAAACGGCATTCTTAAAATTACTTCTGCTATCGTATTCAACATTTAAAGTCGTTAAACTAGAACCTCCAAATTTTATTTAATAGTAATCTTTCATTTATAAATTTCTAAGTTACATTCACAACACGTAGTTGCCAAGTGATAGGAATCTTTGACCATTCGATTCATATCTGTATTCATATTGTATACTGTAGACTTAGCAGTATTTGGTAAGTAATGCGGAAACTACGTATCCCACCCCTTAGACAACGAAAATAGCCAAAACTTTTAGTATTTCAACTCTGAGGCTGAGGGTACGTAGTTGAGGGCCACCTTTTTAAGGTTTTTTTTGTTTGTTTTTAAGGCACGCAGAGGACAAGATTTTCTTAAATATAATGACGAGTGAGATAGTTTGAAGTGTTCTTACATCATGTAAAATATATAATTTCCTTAAAAATTTTAATGAAAAGTATTAATGTTCCACAATAATACTTATTAGTTCTTTATGAACTGGCTGTCGGGTTCTAAGGTCATCGTAGGTAACTTAATGCTAAATCGATGCTCCACACACCTTCAGCAAGCATTCAGCTGTAAAAACAATGCTGTACAGACAAGTGATATTTTATAACTGTATCGATACAAAACACAAGCATGATGTAATACCTAAAGACTCCGGTAAAATAAATCTGCTACTACAGCATTTTGAGTATACAAACAGAAATGTTCTACAAGTTAGTAATTGCATGGACTACTATGTAATACGGGCAACTGGTGAATGTGATGAACAGACCGAATAAAGAGAGGGAAACAATGAAGTCAATGGGAAGTGGGCGTCGAACGCTTATAACAAGCTTATTAGCCAATGATGAGAGGTATAATAACTGGATGCTACTTTAATAAGGGTGAATAATGGGACTGTGTTTGGTTATTAAGGACCAACTGCGGGTCCTTTGACTGTGGTTTAATATTGGCCAGAATTCGAAGTAATATTAGTTTTCTCCCCTTAGTTACTTCATGGAGATCGTCACACTTTACATCATATGAATGACATTTACTTAGAGCATGTTCAGCAAAGGTGGATTATTTGTTTCTAAGTCTGCAGCTACCTTCATGCTCAGTTAGTTTAGTACTTATGACCCTACTTGATTGACCTACATATAATTTGCCACACAGATTATAGGAAATTCTATAAATTCCACTCTGTTCTATAAGTTGATGGTCTTCTCCCAAGTCCATTGTTAACTTCATTTTACTGTGGTGTGAATTCAGCTGTTGAAAAAATTTACACATTGGTATTGGGGTACCTGTCCACTATCTGGGAGAAGACTCTAGCAACTTCTTAGACCTCGCCATTGACATCAGGAACCAACAGCATTGATTTAAGATGTACAGGAAAGTAACCTCAGCATCCACAGTAGCACAAGATAGTTCCCAGCTTCCCTTAAGCCGGCCAAGGTGGCCAAGCGGTTCTAGGCGATACAGTCTGGAACCGCGCGCCCGCTACGGTCGCAGGTTCGAATCCTGCCTCGGGCATGGGTGTGTGTGATATCCTTAGCTTAAAGTAGTTATAAGTCCTAGGGGACTGATGACCTCACACGTTAAGTCCCATAGTGCTCAGAGCCATTTAAACCAATCTTCCCTTAAGACATAAACATACAACCTTCCACTCCATGGTGGACCACATGCTATCTGCAATTAAAACCAATCCAGACTTTGAACATGAATAGAAAATAATTAAACAAAGAGCATAAAGTAATGGTTATAGGCCTACACCTCATTGACAATATACTCAGGAAGAAGATGAGACAGAGGGTACCAGCTCTCCTTTATCCTCTTCAGATAGTACAAAACCACACTGATAACAAATGGGTCCTCTATGCTATATATGGACTTCATGTGCTCTTGCCAGAATCCAAGATCCAGGAAATATATTCCAGCTCCTTACACTAGGAATACTGTTGCCCACCTTGTGTTCAACAGCAAAAATCATATTCCACCTTTAGAACAGGATGGAATTTGTAGAATTTTCTGCAGTCTATGCGGCAAATTATGTGTAGGTCAATCAGATAGGGCTATAACCGCTAGACTGAGCATGAAGAGAGTTGGAGACTGAGAGGACCTTCCACCTTCACTGAACATGCTTTGAATGAATGTCATTCATATGATGGGAAATGTGTTCTTCATAAGGGAACTAAAGGGAGAAATTACTCGAAATTTAGGCCATTAATGAACCCAGTCACAGAATTCTGATTTGGTCCTTAGTGACCAAACACAGTCCTATTACTTATCATTATTAAAATTACAGCCAGTTATTATTCCTCTCATCATTGGCAGATAAGCTTTCCATAGGCTTTTTTCTTCCTCCCCCTTTATTTAGGCTGTTCATCAAATTCACCGGTTTGTAAATAAGACACAGCACTCTGTGCCATTGCTCATTTGTAGAACATTTCTTTTTATACACTCAAATATTTTCAGTGTTTGAATACACTTTAATATAAGATTTATTTATTCAGAGTTTCTGTAGGTGTTACATCATGATTGTTTCGTGTTGATATAGTCATAAAATGTCACATATCTTTGTACAGCATTCTTTGTACACCTATAAATTCTCTCTGAAGTTGTGTGGACTAACTGTTTAGCATTAGGTTATCTGAGGATGGCCTCAGAAGCAGAAACACTGTTCATAAAAACAGATTAATAAATGTTCTTGTGGAACATTAATACTTTATATTGAAGTTATTAATATGTCTATGTTCCTCCAAGAACTGACAGAATATTTCCGTAGATATTAATGTTTGTTTTATATTTGGTTTATTCCTTATTGAGGTAATTGGCTACATTGAAGGTGCAGCTTCTTCTTTGAGTATTAGATCTGATTTGATGAATGTCCTGTTTCATCATATGTTTTTCATGAATATTTTTATATAGTGAATTGGATTTATGTGAATAATGTATGATATAATAAGAAGATACAGGCCAGAACTTGTTTGTTGTGGATCTCAAACCGTGGCACGTGATTATGAGTGGATATTTTCTGGATATTTTCTATGAAGTAAGGTTCAGTATATGCTGTGAATATTATGCAGGAGCATTTATGCCAGTTATGTTTAACCTTTACTTGATGTTATATTTGATATATCCCTGAATACGTGACCTTCTTTGATATAAATCATGCTTGGTGGAAGATAAATGTAGGCACCATCTGATATGTTATGTGAATTCGTATTGCTCAAAAGTTTTAGTTACTGCTGTATGATTCCACAGTTGTCGGTATGATGAGATGGTTCTGTCATAGTATGTTGAAAACTGAGATTTTTCTTTTTCAATGATGGTCTCTCGATCTGTGTGAGATGGGTATACAATGTGAAAGATGCCTCGTTTGGCCGATATTTGAGCAATAGTAAGTATCCTGTGAGGATGAAGGAGAATCTGTTGTGTCACGGCTTACTGTCTTAACGCTGACTCTGTATGTGATGAATGTAGCAGGCTCAATGTCACTGCTGCCGAGGCCGTGCAAATTTCGTCTCTCGTTTTCTATGCTGCTTTCAACTCTTGCTCTGCACTGTGTCTGTGTGAGTGTAGATCTGTTACAATCACTGGACTTTCTGTGAGAGATGTTTAAAAAGGCTGGCCATCTAAGAGAAAACTTGTATGACCACATGATACAAAAGTGAAATGGTCCTTTCGTGTAGCGTGAGAAATAGTGTATTGTGTGGAGGTAAATAATAATTGTGATGAAGAATTCGGTATGGATCTCATTTTACTAATGCTCGATTAAGATTTACGATGATTATTCCAGGCTGTCGTGATATTTAGGGCTGCGATGGCCCCATTTCTCTATGCAACAAAGCATGTACCACTCAACCTTATGTCAGAGATTCATGCTAGTATAATTTTGAAAGCGATAGGTTTTTCAACCTGCAATAACTCCTATTTGATGTCAGATTGAAGACAGTGAAGTAACGCCGTTTACATTCGCATATTTCAGGTAGTGTTTGTGGCCTTCTTCTGTTGCCGCACGCTGTTGTTGCTTCCTGTAGCTCTGGGTCGCATTTGAACCTCTTAGTCAACCTTCCGTCTTCTACTGAGGAACACAGATTCCCTAGTCTCTTGCGACGCTCTGTCCCCGATAAAAAACATTCCAGTTGTTCCTGAAATTTTATCTTTCAGTTAAAGCAACAACTCATTATGTACCTTAAGAATTTTAAATACATGCAGTTTATATCTACGTAAACCATTTCAGTCTTTCTATTAATAATTACCAATTGCGTGAAAGTTTAACGTAGTGTTGAAAGTGCAGCACTTTTAATTTTTCTGCTATGTTTACCACATATGGTAGGTTATATGTTGGTTTAGTGAAGCTAGCCACATTGTAACTGGATATACTGCACAACAGACTTGAATACATCTATCTCTTTACCCTTTGGTCGTGTTCTCCACTGCTAAGCAAGAAAAAATTTTGAAGGGAAATGGGCTAACCATTTACAACACTACAGACTTTTGATGCCTCCTTGTGGTGCATGTGAAAATTAATGTAATAGGAGTGTACTGTACAAACTCATTATCGTAGCAACACCGCTATAGAGTTATAGTACAGAACAGTCCATGTTCACAAATGTTGCTGTAATAACATTTAGCACACTCTACTTTTTTCTTCACAACACTTCCCACAGTTAACAAAATCACGGTACAAGTTGTAATGAAAGACAAGGACGCGACCAACATCCGCGTATCCAAGGGAACGAAGCCGTAAAGTTGATGAGTGGGACTCTGGCTGCGGGTCAGGCGGTAGAAGTGGCGCAGCTCTATCGTTCCTGCGCTGCTGAGAGTCGAACCCAGGAGTAGTCGGCACAGGGCAGGAGCTGTCTGCGCCGCCTCCCTGGACAGCCCGTGCAAGGTCGCTATCACCATTGACATCTGTGACGTCTGCCACGATTGAACCAAAATCTGTATCACCACTGGTTGTTTCTGCTGCTGTGTTGAGACTGTGGCAACTGCATTCCAAGAAATACCGCACAGCACTGTCATCATGAATAAAGCTAGGAGTACCTGGAGCGCTGAAAGAACCTCCTGGGACAGGTAGCACAGCGCGGAGTAGACCCTTCTCAGCTTGCGGTAGCGATCTGCAAGTGGTCGCCGCTGGCATCTCACTTGCGCTGTAGCTCTCAGACACTGGTTGAGCTGGCGCAAGTCACTCCGCACGAGAAGAACGAACCCCACATACCTAGAAACAGTTGTCGGTATAATACCACTGGAGAACAATGATAACATGTATGCCCAGTTCATGCCGTGCCACAGGTATTCCAGCGTCACAGCAGTTACATGTAGCGCGAGACACCCTGCATACACCACCTCGCAGGAGATTCTTACCACCCTGCTGGAGAAATGGCGCGACTCCAGGACGCCACTGTCCCGATAAGACAACAGAGTGACGATCCTCTGGTACTTGTGGGGGTTCCGAAACAGGTCTGCGGCGACCGCCATCACCATGGAGGCGCAGTGTGTCATCATGTTGGTTACCAACCACAGAAAAGTGATGCAATCCTTTTTCTTCGCGTTCACAGTTCGCAACCAGTTTACCGTAAGCGCTGTTATTGCCAGGCTCATGACGAGAATAGCAGCTGCGTACAGTGTACCAGCACGTGTCCTCCGTAGCTCACACCTCTCAGTGTCCACTGCGAACGGCGTGAGACCGAAAACCCAGCAGATGGCGTGGTATGGTGCTGCAGATCTTAAGAGGTCTCTTCTATTGGCCAATTCAACGTCGGCTACCATTCGAGGATACCTTCGTTACCTGTGATGAAAGAAAAAAGTTCCCCTGTAATAGCTGCATCCATTACACACAGAATTAATCAAATAATCTCGACATTGATTTGATTAATAGAGTAAACTCAGTCCTGAGATAGCACTTCCAACATAAATTTGTTTTCCTTAACGAATGTTTTCACAATCCACGATGAAATTGAGCGACGATAACCATGTTTAATAAGCGCTGTCATAATTATTCTTTTCCTAAATGTGAAACCAGTATAGTTGCCGCATCTCTGCAAATTGCGGATAGTGTAAACTAAGATAAATCGAATCACTCACAAATTGTTGAGTATGATGTGTAAGTAAATCTTGGTTGTTTGGTCATATGTTCATTTAACAAAACTGAGAAGACTGACTTTGCTGTAAATCGTTTATTAAGTACTACAAATATTTTTACTGATTCATAAAAATCACCTATAAAGCACATTGCAGAGTTTTTTGGTATAGAGTAACTTTAAGGAGTCCTGGTTATATGAAAGACAGAACGCGAAAGATTTAAACATTCTGGTTAAAGTAACTAAATAAATGAAAGTAAATAAGACAGTATTGAAAGAATGTTACGAGGAAATATTTGATCACGACAGGGAAAATTACAGATGGCGCCCACATCCATCGGAGATGGAAGCAGTGGTTGCCACTTCAAGGAGCAGTGTCAACAGTCATAAAGATAACCCAAGCAAACCTAAATCATCTGGAAGAATGGAAATTCATAGAATATTTATCCCATATACGAGTTTAACAACTCAGATTTCATCCGAAAATTTTTGCCAATATGGTATGACAGTGAAGTGAGCTTTTTTGTTATCATGTTTCCGTGTTAGCATAATGTCGTCTTTTATTTTATTTCTATTTACGTATAACTTTATACTAAAAAGTTTATCGACTAAAGTGGGATCGTAACCATTGTTTTCTGTTATTTTTGCTACGTAAGTTAGATCTAAACAGTTTATTTTACTATGGTGCTCATGCTCGATTAGAAATTTGTTTTTATGAGAAACCAAATAATGGAATAATAACAATACGGGATGAATAGCTTACAACTCACTATATATAGAAGGCACTTAGATGCAGACAGACACAATGAAAAAACGGCCTAAATACTAAGCTTTAAGACAAAGTCTTTCTTGAGAAATGGAAAATACACACATGTTCACACAAGTCACACAGACATGGTCACTGCCTGTGAGTACCAAAGTGCGACTCAAGCTGAGCCAGGCTCCATCGCCCAGAGACAGTGGCCATGTATGTGTGAGTTGTGCTTGTGTGAATGTGTGTGTGTTTTCTACTCCAGAGGAAGCTAAAGCTCAATATTTTACCAGTCTTTCTGATTGAGCCACTTTGTGAGTCAACGCTTTCTCATGTTGTGAGTAGCGGTGTATCGTTTCCATACTGTTCATCTTTTTGTGTAATTATTCCATTCAGTGAAATATATTTATTTATTGTTCTGATCGGTCTTGTGATATTAATGTTTCATCTACATATCTCTAGAAAAAAAGAATTTTTTAATCCATTTGGGGGGCTTATGATGAAATTAGTTCTCAGTATGGTGTAATAAAATATTAGGTACTGTACCAACAAGGTAATTTCCCTTTACATATTCTAGTACATGAGTGGTTCATGGAACTTGGAATAGTTGTGGAAGAGTTACGCTTCTAGTAAAGTAATAAAACTCGTCCACAATTATTGCTTTTGTATTATGATGTGCGGGTATATCATTTTCGACAATTTTAGTGGACTCACGCACAGGTATGTTGTTGTACATGCTGATTTCATCCAACAAAATATGTTTTAGATGGTCTAGGATCTCGACATCTGAATAAGTATATAAATTATTTTTTAGTCGGAATGCACGGCTATTTATACAGTTTATTAATGGAATAATAGGGTTTGTCTCTTTATGGATATTTGGTAGTAACTGCAATGGCCTTACCATGGGGCGAAACGTTTTTCCTTCGGTCAAGTGAATGTTCAGTATTATTTAGGTATTTTTCATTAGGACAGATATCAGCTGGTTGGCTGTTTCTTCTATACATATGCTGTTATTTTTGATGGACACTTAAGGATTCTTTTTGCAGAGACTGTCTTGGCTACTACCGAATTCCCTTTCGTGAGTTCCTACCGGATTTCTACTGTTTATTATTTCACAAATGGCATCAATGTTTTGTTATTGAGTTAATTATCGGGTAATATAAAATGCTCATGTCGAAAGTTCAAGCTGGGGATGAGCATCAGAACACACACCAGAACACAACGTTGTCACTGCCTGCAACAATGCTATAAACTCAACCATTCAGGAGGGTATAAGTTAAGATGCGGTAGGCTTGAAATAGCATACATAGCACTGACAGGATGATTTCAAAACAATATTCGTAGAAAACGTGAACGTCACTGACATGACAGTGTCTTTATTTAGTTCTCATCTAAAACTACAAAAAACATTCAGCTAGAAGCGTAATACAGTGCCTCGCAGCCTCAACCATTACTGAAAAACGTAGCTAACTAAATATTTTAGATGATTTATGTAGGTTCACATACTAGACAAAACATCTTGTAATTTTACGATTGAAATGACACAACTTCAGAGACTTCTCTGGTCTCACACATTTATTATTTAACGTATACACACTCTAGAGGAAAGTGAAAATTTGTAGCAAGGTCAGAAATAGAACCGAGATCTATTGTTTATGCGTTAACCACTGCAGCAAATTTTCACTCGCCGCTTCAGTCGGTGGGTTATTCACAAAGGTCTTTGGAATGTGCTGAAAGCAGTATATGTAACTTATACGTTGCATGAAAAAATAACTGGTGTGGAACAGCACACACTGAAGGTAAACGGACTCTGCATACCACTGATGAGTGCTATGTGTCCTAAATGCAATCTGGAAATAAATAAGAATATTATGTATTGGATAATTTCTGGAGGTCAGCCTAATTCTGTCACCAATCATGCACAAGTTTCGTTTAGTGCAGTTATTATATCTGCACATTCAAATTATCTTTCGTATCCCAATACTTTAAAGACTTTTTCCAGTTCAGTTTTATTGATCTCCACCTCACCTCACAAGGTATAAAGTAATCCCAGAGAGCAACCCATCGTACTATAATGTAGCACACTCACCCCTTCAGAAGTGATGACTCCAACTCATTCTCGTCCCGCAGAGCTGAAATATTACGTATCTCCTAGTTGTTCTCCGTCACTTTTGCGTTTTCCCAGTCCCCTGCACTATCGACATTGTTATATGGATTGAAGCAATGTTAATGACTGCTGGCGATCGGATTCCCTTCCTGACCCCACCGCTCCCTGAGGGACAGAGCGTGTGTATCAAACCTGTCTGTGTCTAGAGTACAGCTCATGCTTAAGTGCGAGAACATTCTTCTAAATGGCCAAGAGTTCTCGGGCTTCCAGCCGGGTGGCGGTGTCTTCAAACAGCGACGTTTCGACGAGTGACATACTCATCATCTTCTGGCGAAGTGCCGAGACTTTGCGGATGCCGGTCCCTTTATACCTGCGGTGTGCCCCCCACCACCTGGCCGCGGGAGGCTGGGTCCAGAGGAGCCGGCGGGCGAGGTGGAGGGGGAAGCGGGTGCGCCGTTCGTGTCTCCGTCAGAGCATTCTGATTGCGTCTCGTGAGCTGGACGGTTCTTGTTGCGTTCCTGGCGTATTGCGGCTAATGCTGGATTCCAGGCCGCGCTCAGTTGATAGCCTTCGTCCCTGTTCACAAGGTTCTCGTGGACCCGTATTTCTATTGATTCTTTAATGACGCTATCCCAATAGCTCCCGGCTCGGCATAGCACCCTGGTGTTTTCGAAGTCAAAGGTGTGGTTTTCTTTGATGCTATGTTCAGCTATAGCAGATTTCTCTATCTGTCCAAGTCGAACATGCCTGATGTGTTCCTCGCACCTTTTAGAGATGCAGCGCTGCGTTTGACCAATGTACTGCACACCACATTCGCAGGCAATGTTGTATATACCAGGTGTGTTTAGTTTGAGTGGGTCTTTAGCTGTGCCCAGCAGCTCTTTCGTCTTCGGCGGTGGTCGGAAGACGGTATTTATGTTAGATTTTCTTAATAGCCTCCCGATTTTGGCTGATGTGGGCCCCAAATATGGAAGAAAGGCGAGTCTCTTGTTAACTTCCTCTTCCTCTTCCTGAACTTTGTCAGCCTGTCTCCTCTTGAAGGCCCTGCCAATCTGTGTTTCAGGGCCTTCAAGAGGAGACAGGCTGACAAAGTTCAGGAAGAGGAAGAGGAAGTTAACAAGAGACTCGCCTTTCTTCCATATTTGGGGCCCACATCAGCCAAAATCGGGAGGCTATTAAGAAAATCTAACATAAATACCGTCTTCCGACCACCGCCGAAGACGAAAGAGCTGCTGGGCACAGCTAAAGACCCACTCAAACTAAACACACCTGGTATATACAACATTGCCTGCGAATGTGGTGTGCAGTACATTGGTCAAACGCAGCGCTGCATCTCTAAAAGGTGCGAGGAACACATCAGGCATGTTCGACTTGGACAGATAGAGAAATCTGCTATAGCTGAACATAGCATCAAAGAAAACCACACCTTTGACTTCGAAAACACCAGGGTGCTATGCCGAGCCGGGAGCTATTGGTATAGCGTCATTATAGAATCAATAGAAATACGGGTCCACGAGAACCTTGTGAACAGGGACGAAGGCTATCAACTGAGCGCGGCCTGGAATCCAGCATTAGCCGCAATACGCCAGGAACGCAACAAGAACCGTCCAGCTCACGAGACGCAATCAGAATGCTCTGACGGAGACACGAACGGCGCACCCGCTTCCCCCTCCACCTCGCCCGCCGGCTCCTCTGGACCCAGCCTCCCGCGGCCAGGTGGTGAGGGGCACACCGCAGGTATAAAGGGACCGGCATCCGCAAAGTCTCGGCACTTCGCCAGAAGATGATGAGTATGTCACTCGTCGAAACGTCGCTGTTTGAAGACACCGCCACCCGGCTGGAAGCCCGAGAACTCTTCGCCAGCTGTATACGCCGGGAAAGCATACATTCACATTCTTCTAAATGTTTGCTAGCAGGTATTTGACGCGGCACGGAGGTTACAGCGCAGTATTTACACAAGTGGATGTGGGAATTCGCATAAAAGCCACCTCTAGGCTGGCTGGGTGAAGAACGCTCGTAGCTCATCCATTAGGAAAATTCCACCTGAGCTTGTGTCACTTCCCAGATCCAATGAAGCAGTGCTTTAACTCACTCGGCTATCTGAGCAAGTACGTACCTCCTACTTACTACATGCCACGTATCAGCTATTCCCAACATAAGCATCGCACATCCGTTTCCAAGCAACATTCCTCCCAACACTTTCCTAATCTTGAATCCTTATCTATAGCTTCGATCAGCCCCGTTATCACCAGCCACTTATGGGGGATTTCAGGAGTAAGTGGAAGAAAAATAATATGTATAGGTGACGTGAAAATCGAAGAATCTTGAGTGTGAAACTCATGCTGTTCGACAGATTTATCACTTCTTGATTACATCAATTTCATAATCAAAGGCATTTTGTGACTAGGAAAATGTTTGTGATCAGAGTCCTATATTAGATGGAATTTCGTGTATACTCCCTTGGAGGCACAGAATGTATTCGTTATCTTAATATGGATTTCATTGGAGATAAGCACTTTTTTTGACCTGAAAATAATGTTTTATAGTCAAGTGAAGAACCTTTCACATTAGGTCCATCCTTTCACATTAGGTCCATATAAATACTGAAAATAGTGTCCACTTGCAGTCAGCATGATTTATTACTCCATGCTATGAAAGTCAGTTAAATTCGTTGTAATATTATCACCTCACTGTTTCTGTTACTAAGTATTTGGGTCTTACAGTGTTTACCAATCTCATTGTACATCAGTACATCTATCTCGCTGTGCTTGCTGACAGTAGGTTGCTCCTATTCAGATCATGGCAATAATGACGACAAAAATTAGTCTGAAAGTGAGTCCTGAAACATACTTCTCAAGAAATAGCTGGATAAAAATCTTCATTACTAACATAAAGTCAATACAACAGTACTTAAATGCAGTATGTAGTAAAAGATTTGGTGTAATAACAAGTGAGGAAACTGGCACTTGGAGAAAGTTACGTCAACACACAAGTTTCAGGGTAGAGAAAAATAAAGGTAGAAGATAGAATGTCATGCCAAGAATGGCTGTTATGTTAGTAGCTGATGGGAGTTTTAATAACTATTTCTCAATAAATGTGTAGGAAGAACAAACAACCCTAACAACATGAAGTGCTGGTAGGAAACTATGGTCGAATCTCGTTAGGTATTAAGAACTAATTGTGTCATGGCTGTAACCCATGTACAAAAGAACGTCACTGGCCGTTGAAAATACAATCACAGGAAGAATACGAAGTAGCTGAGTTGTACTTATTGTGCATGTGAGGTGTAACAGGATAACGTGTGATTCTAGAGCTATGTGATTTGCAGACTTGCGAGACGTGACATGTAGAAGATACAGCTGCAACCTCTAACAGCAACGAAATCGGCAGAGCACCGATTCGAACTAGCTTCAATGACAGATACAGGTATGTCAGTAGTGTAGCAGTGGACATATACGAAACCGAAAATCACTGGCATCAGCAGTGTCAGGTTTCAGCAGATAACATTGTGCTTACTGTGTATATTCAGGTCATCCCTGCCGAAGGGGAGTGGGGACAGGAGTGGTGCGGATCCGATGGGAGTGGAGGTCTGACAATTGTGTCGTCATGCTCTTGGTCAATAACCTCATGACTCCACTGAGGGCTCATTTGGTTGTGGATCCTTTATGTACTAGTAAATAGACAAAAGACTGAGAAGCGGCTCTTCTCAATGTTTTTAGCCTCTGGGTCTCACGTGCTCGACTCACAACACACATGTGTTGAGCAAGTTGAGCACAGAAGACTTTAACAACTGTGTTTGCAGTTAAAATCTATCAGAGAAGTGTAGACACAGACTTGTGGGGGGACCATAGCATGGATAGCTGACAGCAACTCTTTTAAGTTTTCAGTTGTGGTTTGACCTTCTTCTGTTCATTGTAACTCCAGATCTTTATTCAAATTCAAATGGTTCAAATGGCTCTGAGCACTATGGGACTTAACATCTGTGGTCATCAGTCCCCTAGAACTTAGAACTACTTAAACCTAACTAACCTAAGGACATCACACACATCCATGCCTAAGGCAGTATTCGAACCTGCGACCGTAGAGATCTTTATTCAATAAGTGAATGAGTGGTCATGGCATAATTGGAAAACTCAATTTGAATCTAATCTTGAAAGCCACTGTATCTTTTTCCTCATTGGAAGTGTTGGAAAACTTCACACTGCCTCCACGAACCTCAGTTCTGTTTTCCATACTCGCTAATTACATGCTCCAAATAATTTACTTGCTTCAATGCAAAATGTCCCATTTCTGTGCTTAATGTGAGGCATGATGAATGGGACCTTTTAAAAACTTCCTTATACCATTGAATCTTTTGATTTATATTCTTTGCGAATTCCGTAATAGGATCGAGATTCACTATACACTTCTATCGCCTCAATCTCTTCAAAACTCCATCCAACAGTCGTTGAAACGTGATTGATGATTTTTCGAACCACATGGCATTCACTGATACTGGGAATGACCCAAATGAACTATAACAGCAGTTTTTGCTCGGTTCTCCTGTACTACACCTGATTGATAATATACGTGTGGAGAAATATTTACAATGTGCAATGTTCTCTACGGTTTTCCTTATTTTCGGTACTGTAATCGTACATGCAGTGAGGTACCTGTAATCATAGGAGAAGCGATATTTCCTTTCCAATCCGAAGACATCTGAGACACTGTTGCGAATGGTGTACGTTATGGACTTGTACTATCCTCAGTGATTGCTGGTGAACAACCCTTCCACGTTATCACAACCTGGGTCCTTTACTTCTGCTGTGTCATCAGTGTTTGGCAGTGGTGGAAGTAATGAGTGATAGATGTGTGGTAACTTTGTATATAACAACGCCTGGATGGTGATTTTTGCTTCGTTAGCCCAGGCCATCCCAAAATTCCAGCCACAGAAAGTTTAAGCGCCCTCCTCTCTCCTGCTATTCTGAACCTCCTTGCGTGAAGGAATGATGGCGACAGACATTATCTCTCCCAAAAAAAGTACAAAGAAAGTGTGGTACAAAAAAAGTCTGATATTTAGAACACTGAGCTTCCACCTCTGACGGTAACAAAGGCTCTAAACACGCGGGGTATGGAGTCGAAATAGAGTTTGATACAGGTATGGTTACGACACATCATTGTGCTTCTGCACTGTCCAGGACTGCATTACCATAGTGGTTGGTTACTGATGACGGAATGCCAGTGTCTAGGGAACTTATTACTAGATTATTTCACTGGATGACACATCTGCAGATTATGCTAAGCTGGGTAAGGTTTGAATATCAGCAGTGTCAAGACAGGTCATGACAAGACTGGCAGCCTGTGGCTTCGTAGTGTCTTGTTTCTGCATGATGTCATGGGACCACCGGCCCGAGCAAAAATATAGTAATTGTTCTTCATCTTATCGACTATGCGAACCAGAAATTATCGTGTAGGGTATCCAGCAACATCCCATAACAATACGCCGTGTGCTGCGTCCAGTGACAGCATCGTCTTCATTACAGAGCCTTCCACACACGGATACGTCTCTCGTGACACTATAAGTGGAATACAGAGTCGTCTGGAAAGACGCCGTGGTGCCACTCTTGTCTCCATTACTGCCATATGTCTGTCGGTGAGCCTCCCTCAGCTCCTCCAAGAATGATCGCCGTGCCGATATTCCGTGGTGGTCCACACGTCATCGCACTGTGCTTGCTGCAAGAAAGCAATCATTTCCTGACTCAAGGCAATCATTTCCTGACTCAAGGCAATCATTTCCTGACTCAAGGTAACTCATGTTACTATACGATGTTGTAGGGGCGAGACAGTTCTCTCGGACTCTAGGTGCCTGTGACCATTGAGATCCGTGGTGTTCAGTATAGCCCTTCCGAGCTATCAGTTTCATATTTACCTGGCAGTCGTTGGATGCCAATCGACGCGTGCAGCAACATTGCGGAATGATAAACTGCAGACCCAATAGGTCACGATACTGCTGCAGTCGAACTCCAAAATATGTTGGTCCTTCTAAAATAACTTACGACCACCAACATTCAAAGAAAATTTATGATTGAGAAACGCCATGTGTAACCTTTCCTTGCATACAGAATGCAGATGACGTTAGTTTCACCTATTCCAGGTAGTTGTGCTCAAAGGATAACTACTTGCATAGCCAAGTCTGTGGTACAAGTACACTTCATGCCAAATGGTCGTTTATTGCATGCCATTTTCATGTTCGTGTTGTTTCAATTTTCATGTGCAGCAGCGTACAAACATTTGTTATTTATTAAAATTCAACGCGAACGGGTGCCATTATTCTCACACATTAGTCTGTCTGAAAGTTACTAACCTCTTTAACCAAAAAAAGTACTTGGATGACTAGAGCTATATCTCAGCAGTTGCACATACTTAAACAACAATGAAGAGGAAATAAATTAATGGAGAAGGGATTGGCCTGAGACAGACGTGGCGGTGGTAAGTGGTCATTTGTGTACAAGCGACAGTCATTTTAATATCCTGTCTAAGGTAACATGGAATCGATACGGACTTTCTTTCCAGTTCAGAATAAAACACATTAACGGTTAATGTGATGAAAAGGAATTCAGACGTATGCCAAAAATTTACATTTTACCTTATAGATTTTCTTAACTTCATAATTTATCTGTTTGTGCAATTTCTGCAGATCATTTTGTTCAAACCTATCTGAGATCCTCGATATTAATGATCAATTATTTAATAAACTGCGAGTGGTTGGGTTCAGAAAAAAGTCACTACAGAAAGAAAGTTGCACAAGGAAACAGAAACTGGTTACGGCATTGTGGACGTATGAAAGGGCACAACAGAACCCATTCTTGTGTACAAGCTACTTGTCGTTAACTGACTGGCGGACGGATGGCACTTTGAATGCGAGTAGTTACAATTTGTTATTGCGTAGTACGACTAGAACGCATTCAAAAGTATTCATACCTACAAATTGAATTATTATTTAAACAATCTTGATAGGAGCTGCCAAGTGAGAAGCACCTACCATGAATAATGACTTAATGTAGTTACTCTGTTAATACTGAGGTTCTTGCAGACGCATGCATATTAACCTTGTGGTGTCACCGCCAGACCCCACACTTGCTAGGTGGTAGCCTTTAAATCGGCCGCGGTCCGTTAATATACGTCGGACCTGCGTGTCGCCACTATCAGTGATTGCAGACCGAGCGCCGCCACACGGCAGGTCTAGAGAGACTTCCTAGCACTCGCCCCAGTTGTACAGCCGACTTTGCTAGCGATGGTTCACTGATAAAATACGCTCTCATTTGCCAAGAGGATAGTTAGCATAGCCTTCAGCTACGTCATTTGCTACGACCTAGCAAGGCGCCATTACCAGTTACTACTGATGCTGTAAAACATGTATCGTCAAGAGCAATGTTCCCCAATTATGGATTAAAGTTAAGTATTCCAGCAGCTACGTACGTTTTTTGTTAGTCTCATTTCCTTGACCTGTTCCAGACCTCACGCCAGCCTGCGTGAGCTAAAACGCGTGCCTTTCGGCTTCCTTTCATAGTGGGTTGGCTGTCTTGCCAATCCAGAACATTTGGTCCCGAGGCCACACCGCGTTCGTAACTATACTGCCCTCATTTACTTTTGTAATGGCTTCGCCACAATCTCCAGATGTACTGTCCGAATTTTATCGCTTACAGAACGAGCAGACGCAGGCCTTGCTGGATGCCCTTGGACAGCTCGTCCAGGGTCAGCGCGCAATGCAAAACGATGCGGCGGCCGCCGCTCCACCGCTCACGCAGCCACCACACGCAGTTACACCAACTTTTCGTCCTTTTGATGATGCAATGGAAAGCTGGACGGAGTGGTCACGCCAATTTGGATTTCATCTCGCCGCCTACAGAATTCAAGAAAATGAGCGGCAGCCTTTCTTATTATCTTCCGTTGGAGTGACCACGTACCATCTGATAGTCAAATTATTTCCCCGACGCGACGTAGCAATTCTGTCCTATGACGAAATTATGTCTGCATTAGATGCATATTTCAAAGAATCAGTCAATGTAGTTGCGAAAGGTATACCTTCTTCCGTACAAAACGTACGGCAGGTCAGACTAATCGGGAGTGGGTTGCAACCTTGCAAGGCCTTACTAGGGATTGTGCTTTAGAGTGTCAATGTGGACTCCCTTATACAAACACTATGGTACGTGATGCAATTGCACAGAGCGTTTCTGATGTTCGTATACAGGAACAGATTTTGAAACTAATCAATCCCTCCCTTCACCAAGTGATGGACATATTGGATCGGCAGGACACACTTGACTTTGCTCAGGAATCATTTGAAACTACGCCACCCGTGTGTCAGGTTAACCGGCCCGCCAGGCGAGCTGCACGGAACAGTAAACAGCCCTCGCGCCTGTCCACGCAGCTGCCACCAGGCTCTCAGCCACGTGTACCGCGCAGGCGAGCAGATGCAGTGTTAAAATCATGCCCGCAGTGTGCTACTAGAGAGAATTGCCCGTCACGCCAGGCTATTTGCTTTTTCTATAGTAAAAAAGGACATGTTCAGAGTGTTTGCCAGAAAAAGCTCAGATCGGACACTCACAACCATTCCAGGCCCTTTGCTTCACGCCAGAATCGGAATCGAACCAAGGATACTCTTGCTCGTGAAACTTCGCCATGGAAATTCATGTAGTTCATTCCACTCCGCCCAGTGCCACTCTCTTTAACAGTGACTGTGTTCATCCCACAAACAGTGTGCATCGACGTCGCCAGAAATCCCGTCATGTCACAAGTGATTCTGTACCAGTTGTGATATTCGCTATTTTTGACTTCATTAAAACAGCAAATACGAGAAGTTAATACTTTCAGCCAGAAGGCAAATACTTGTTTGTAAATAATGATTAATATATAATAAGGCGTCGCATGGCGACGGTGGAATTTTCTAGATAATGTAATTCGTCGTCTTTGGGCGGCAATAAAAACAGAAAAATACGGATAGATATACGATCCTTCACTATTTTGTTCGCTGGAGAACAAATGAAGCCTGGAGCGCTAAGAAGACTTTTACTGTTTTTCTCGAGTAAGACGGACGCAGATTTGTGGCGGTCTGATCTAATTATTTTTACTAAATAAATAAAAACGTGTTCCGTCTAAGTTTTGAGTGAAGTGTAGGAAGAAGAACTGTTGTAACTTACCGTGACGAAGCACGAGCGACTCAAGAGGACAATGGCTATATAAAAGAGCGCTCAATGGACATGATATGGACATAAAAATCTACCGTCATTGTAGTATTAAGCTTAAGGTACGATATATGTTTTAGTTATAATAAATATTTGTTCTGGGAATACTGAATCATTTAGCAGTGCTCATATCTATTATCTCCTCAGTATTATTTTCATTTTAATTATGCATTTTGCTAATATTACAGACGCCAAGATCAGCAGTTCAATGTGCGTGTTACATTGATAAAAAGAAAACTGTTTTATCGTCTTCTTGCATCAGCTTTAATATTGAATTTCTCTTTTGTGTGATGTTACAGTTGTTTTTGCGCCCTTAAGAACTTTCTGGTCCCTTAGGTAATTTTTTTGTCATAACAATAACTTCACAACCGGTTATGATCGTATCTACGATCATGAAGTAATTAGAAAGACGATAACGCAACTTCTTAATCAATAGCACGCTAGTTGTGACTGCCTCAAGCCACGCGAAACCGCAAGTAAAAACTATTCACATCTCATAATGCAGTATTTTTTGACAATGGTCAATCCATGTTTCTTACGCCAATTGTGATTGATAAAACAGTTAGTTAAATCTCAATTTCCTACTTTCCATTGAATAGCAACATCACTTCTATTTTGTAACATCACACTTGGCGCCCGAACAGGGACTTGACCAAAAATTAGTTCAAATTCTTGGAAAATTTTCTATGTGCTTGTGTTAATAAATGTTCTGTCGTTTCATGTACACATCGTCTCTCTGTGAGAATAACGGTCAATAATGCAGTTTAATTACCGAGAGAAAAGAAAAGAAAAGAGACGTGAATTTGCTGAGACAACATAGCGGTATTCAAGCCATCAAAAAGTAAGTCAGAATTTTGCATACGCAGTGTAGTGCTTCAGTAGCAACGTTGCTTTTCCAAGTCGATCCACATCCTTTCTATCTCCTTCCCGCTATAGAAAATCTGCTTTATTTTATCTTTCAAAGTAAAATTCTTCGTAGTCTGACAATAGAAATTATTTCTCCCCATTGTTAGTATACCTGTATTGCATTTTCAACATGGTGGATAGTGTGCGCAATTTGCAGTGAAGAGCATCTTCATTCATTTGTCTGAAACGGTTAGGTTCCATCTTGTCTTCTTGCCAGATAGAATTTCATTTGTTGCTCACGCGAGGGCGGTGCTCTTAGCGGACTCACCACGTCACTGACAAACGACGAAAGCCTTGCGTAGCACCTGATTTACTGACGAAAATGGCAGATAGTAAACAGAGACAGGTGACAACAGGAGACGGGAGTGAAGACGTTAATAGTATTCCATACCCTTTACGATCGCGAACGGTAGGTTCCCGTGTGGAAACTGAACTAACCATGTCTGTAACAGGGGAAAGTGACCCTAAAGTCCAAACTCGTCCCGCTGCAGCTACAAATGACCTCGGTGCGTTAATGGAAATTCTGAAACAACAGTTTGACGCAGTAAATGAGAATATAAAAACACAAAATGATACTATAAAAACACAAAATGAGACTGTTAACGCCCGACTAGATGCTGTAAGCGAATCATTAAAAACAGAGCTAGGCACAATCAAAACAGATCTGCATAAAGAAATTACGGCTGAATTAAATACCCATTTGGGTGAGGTGCAAACTAAGATCAGTGATCAAATTCAGAAAATGCAGAAACAGGTGAAAAGTGAAATAGCTGAAGTATCTGGAACATTAAACACAAAAATTCAGGCAGCTACCAAAGAAATAAACTCAGTTAGAAATGCAGTATCTGACATTGAAGGTGTAGTAGAGGATCTGTCGAGGCAGATAGACTCAATCAATATCGAAGAACAGGTTAAGAGCACCGTGAAAGCACACGCGGAGGCATTGTCGGAACACTACAGTGAATGGATAAAGGGTAAAGATATTTTTATCGAAAAGAAGGCCAGGGAGGAGCTTAGGGAGACTGTCAAGGATGTAACTTATGAAATCTTAGCTGCTCCTGGTAAGTCGGGAGACACAGTAGTTTCTGAATTGGGACAGATTCGGAGGACACTTACACGGGATCTTCCCGAGTGGAAGCAGCAAGTAGTGGACGAAGTCAGAATGCTGAGAAACTGGGTAGAAAATCCGCACACACATACGCAAACTATAGGGAACAACTCTTTAGACGGTGACGAATGTCAGTCAACTCCTTATCGTTCACCGCCTGATTACATGCAAAACAACAGTCCTGTTGAGTCCCGAGTAGGGAAACTAAATGATCCGCCCACAATTGTGAGTTTAATGCAAGAGGAAAGTGTGATTAAGCATCGCACTTTTCCTGTTTTTCATCCGCAGAAGCGAGAAATACACCCCATCGTGTTCCTAAAGAATTTTTCCGGCATATTTCCCAGGAGCTGGACAGACAGACAGCGTATTCAGTTCGTCACTGGCTTTATTTCTGGTGATGCAGCATTATGGGGAACGGAAATGATAGACACGTGTAGGAATTATGAAGAGTTTGAGAAAATGTTCTTGGCAAAATTTTGGAGTAATGGGGTACAGCAAAGATTAAGGAAGGAGGTGTATGGTGCGGAAATTTTCAATGAGAAGCATGGAAGTCTCCGGCGATACTTTGAGAAGTATCCAGCAAAAATTAAATTCTGGGATTCTCCGATTTCTTTCAAGGACGTAATTATGATTCTCAAAAGCAAACTCCCTGTGTCTATTAGAGAGAAAATAGTAAATGTGTCCGATGAAGACACGGATGTATTTCTTTCTGTGCTGGATTCCTTAGATTTAATTAGCGAGGATGTGCGCTCCAAGGTTGGCAGCGGCAAATTCTTCCCTGGCAGCCAGCAGAATGCATCGCACGCGGACAACAATGCGCCCAAGGAGAGAGCGAGCTACTGCGACCGCTGTTACCAACCTGCCAGCCGTTATGAAAACGCAAATGGCAATAACTTTAAATGGAAGCAGAAAACCAATTACAGTAATCAGCAGAGATACCACCCAATTTACAACCACCAGGAACAACATCAGTACGGAAACCCACCCTTTAATTCTGCGCCTGAGCAGTATGGAAATTCTCCACAAACTAGTGGTAATTTTTCAAATGGGCCAGTGTACAATCAAAGTTATAGGTCGAAATATAGCAAGTGGCATGGGCAAGGCGGAGGCCACCCAGCACAACATATGAACAACTTTTCACAGAATAGAGGACCGCGGAACAATTTTCAAACGGTACCAAATGCGAACTTTCCTTCACAAGGAAATGGTTCTGCCGGCAACCAAAATATCGGGCGACAGCAGCCTTCTCAAGTATTTTATTCACAAGTGAATGCACCCAGTGGATTTTACCCCTCTACACCGGCATTTGTACCACATAACCAGCACCAATATGAAACGGAACAAACACTTAAGGCCATGAATGACAAACAGGTTAAACATCCTGCAGAAAATTAGAGGCAGCGCCTTTCAGCCTCCTAGAGGTCGCTGCCGGTTCCAGTGGGGGTACTAACGAATACTCTGATTCTGAGTATGTTAATGCAATACGGTACGACCATGAGACCGACTTACGAGATGACCTTGCACCTGACCTAGAAGCTCAAGACATTAATGACATTTATGATGAACAGGTCCAGGCTTCGATTAAGATTTCTATTGCTAACATTCCTGTCACAGCCATTGTTGATACAGGAGCAAACATCAATGTGATGTCATCATGTCTTTTCAGACAGGTGTCTTCTGTTTCAAAAGTTTTATCATTGCCGATTAAGGGTTGCTCCATATCGGGAGCGGCTGGTCCATTGAAACAAAGAGTTAGTTTACAGACACAGCCTCAACTGCAGATAGAATCTGTTTCGGTTTCCTGCCTCTTGCGTACTGGAAATTTCCTTGTGTGAACTGTTAATAACAATTATTGTGTTGAACAGCGCACTGACTAAATGGTAACGGCTATTACATGTAAACTTTAAGTATTAAATGCTATGTATGAAAAAATTGTTTATAGTGATGGACATTGAACTGATATTTCTTCAACAAGCTGAAACAGGAAATAGGGGTTGCACCAAGAATTTCAACTTAATTTTAAGTTAGTATTTAAAAAAAATGTGCTTGCGAGGCGATTGCCCGGAGCTATATAAATATGTAAAGGTGAGAAATGGAGAAGGATGCGTAAATAAGCACTTCTCTCAAGGTACAAGAAGATTTATAGATTTATATTTAGTAATATAAGTACTTGAAGTTCTGTTGTAAAAGCCCAAATTACCTGCCTAAAAAAAAGATACATGTTCAAACAGTCCAGACAGTGGACAGGAGTAGAAGAAATAGCTTAAAGTTCAGTTAAAGCGTGCTGTTAAATGGAAAAACAAGTGGTAACCCACAAGTGTTCACGCAAGGAGACAATAAGCTGTAGTAAACTAAGTTAGGTGAAATACAGTACAAATAGAGGCAAACCATGAAGCATCAATAATGTATCGTAAGTACTCCACGAGGCCACTAATTGCTATGAAAGTAAACTATTTCCCTGTGATCTGAGCCCAATGTAAAGAGTATATGAGGAATGTTAGCTGACGAATTGATTTCAGTAGAATAAAGGTACTAAATAACCACACAGCAAGCCCCCTGTATCATAAATAAGTCCAAGTAAAGATCTTCAGAAGATCTGTAGTGTAATCTAGCGACCATTCAATACCCTAATTGAAGGCTAATCTAAAGAACAAGCAATGCAGTGATATTTAAACTTAATATTGACTATAACCTGAGTAAGACGTAGAAGTAGCAAAGCACGCTGTAAGGAAGGAGGTTGAAGTTTATATATGTGCCTATGTTTATTAAGATAATTTTATTTACATGCAGATTTTATTGCAAAAATGTCTCCTAAGACACTCCTCTTATGAAATCCATTTTCCTTGTGCCCGTTCCTTTTGATCCTGGTTCATTAACCCAGACCAAGGGTCGACTTGTAAAAGGCACGTGTGCTTCGAAGCAAAGCAGTGCTTATGAGAAATGAGACACGTAGCGTGATGAACTTCGCTAGCTTTGGTAATGTTTGTTATGGACCGGTTGCGTAAACCCAGTGAACTGTCGGTAATTCCATTCATGCAAAAAATTAGTAGACACGCGTTACCCTATTTTTTTTAACAGAGAACGATTGCTGAGTACATGAAGCGAAGAGGGAGAACTATTGTTATCCAGTCTGCCCTCAAATATAAAAAAAATTTGGCAAGCACAAATGAAAGCACAAAAAGAAAAAAAAAGATTCAGCGTTAAATGTGTACTCGTTAAGTAGTAGATATGCTGCGTGGCAGTAGAAAATGATCTTGGGTGCACTAAAGAATAAATGCAACGAGTGTTGCGAAACCTGTAGTTTTCATAATGAAGAGATGAGCACTTAAAAGAAAGTTTGAAAGAATATTTTTAGGTTCACTAGTGAAAGTTCCCCCCCATGAACCATGGACCTTGCCGTTGGTGGGGAGGCTTGCGTGCCTCAGCGATACAGATAGCCGTACCGTAGGTGCAACCACAATGGAGGGGTATCTGTTGAGAGGCCAGACAAACGTGTGGTTCCTGAAGAGGGGCAGCAGCCTTTTCAGTAGTTGCAAGGGCAACAGTCTGGATGATTGACTGATCTGGCCTTGTAACAATAACCAAAACGGCCTTGCTGTGCTGGTACTGCGAACGGCTGAAAGCAAGGGGAAACTACAGCCGTAATTTTTCCCGAGGGCATGCAGCTTTACTGTATGATTACATGATGATGGCGTCCTCTTGGGTAAAATATTCCGGAGGTAAAATAGTCCCCCATTCGGATCTCCGGGCGGGGACTACTCAAGAGGATGTCGTTATCAGGAGAAAGAAAACTGGTGTTCTACGGATCGGAGCGTGGAATGTCAGATCCCTTAATCGGGCAGGTAGGTTAGAAAATTTAAAAAGGGAAATGGATAGGTTGAAGTTAGATATAGTGGGAATTAGTGAAGTTCGGTGGCAGGAGGAACAAGACTTCTGGTCAGGTGACTACAGGGTTATAAACACAAAATCAAATAGGGGGAATGCAGGAGTAGGTTTAATAATGAATAGGAAAATAGGAATGCGGGTAAGCTACTACAAACAGCATAGTGAACGCATTATTGTGGCCAAGATAGATACGAAGCCCACACCTACTACAGTAGTACAAGTTTATATGCCAACTAGCTCTGCAGATGACGAAGAAATTGAAGAAATGTATGATGAAATAAAAGAAATTATTCAGATTGTGAAGGGAGACGAAAATTTAATAGTCATGGGTGACTGGAATTCAAGTGTAGGAAAAGGGAGAGAAGGAAACATAGTAGGTGAATATGGATTGGGGGACAGAAATGAAAGAGGAAGCCGCCTGGTAGAATTTTGCACAGAGCACAACATAATCATAACTAACACTTGGTTTAAGAATCATGAAAGAAGGTTGTATACATGGAAGAACCCTGGAGATACTAAAAGGTATCAGATAGATTATATAATGGTAAGACAGAGATTTAGGAACCAGGTTTTAAATTGTAAGACATTTCCAGGGGCAGATGTGGACTCTGACCACAATCTATTGGTTATGACCTGTAGATTAAAACTGAAGAAACTGCAAAAAGGTGGGAATTTAAGGAGATGGGACCTTGATAAACTAAAAGAACCAGAGGTTGTACAGAGATTCAGGGAGAGCATAAGGGAGCAATAGACAGGAATGGGGGAAATAAATACAGTAGAAGAAGAATGGGTAGCTTTGAGGGATGAAGTAGTGAAGGCAGCAGACGATCAAGTAGGTAAAAAGACGAGGGTAATAGAAATCCTTGGGTACCAGAAGAAATATTGAATTTAATTGATGAAAGGAGAAAATATAAAAATGCAGTAAGTGAAACAGGCAAAAAGGAATACAAACGTCTCAAATATGAGATCGACAGGAAGTGCAAAATGGCTAAGCAGGGATGGCTAGAGGACAAATGTAAGGATGTAGAGGCCTATCTCACTAGGGGTAAGATAGATACCGCCTACAGGAAAATTAAAGAGACCTTTGGAGGTAAGAGAACGACTTGTGTGAATATCAAGAGCTCAGATGGAAACCCAGTGCTAAGCAAAGAAGGGAAAGCAGAAAGGTGGAAGAAGTATATAGAGGGTCTATACAAGGGCGATGTACTTGAGGACAATATTATGGAAATGGAAGAGGATGTAGATGAAGATGAAATGGTAGATCTGATACTGCGTGAAGAGTTTGACAGAGCACTGAAAGACCTGAATCGAAACAAGGCCCCCGGAGTAGACAATATTCCATTGGAACTACTGACGGCCATGGGAGAGCCAGTCCTGACAAAACTCTACCATCTGGTGAGCAAGATGTATGAAACAGGCGAAATACCCTCAGACTTCAAGAAGAATATAATAATTCCAATCCCAAAGAAAGCAGGTGTTGACAGATGTGAAAATTACCGAACTATCAGCTTAATAAGTCACAGCTGCAAAATACTAACACGAATTCTTTACAGACGAATGGAAAAACTAGTAGAAGCCAACCTCGGGGAAGATCAGTTTGGATTCCGTAGAAACACTGGAACACGTGAGGCAATACTGACCTTACGACTTATCTTAGAAGAAAGATTAAGGTAAGGCAAACCTACGTTTCTAGCATTTGTAGACTTAGAGAAAGCTTTTGACAATGTTCACTGGAATACTCTCTTTCAAATTCTAAAGGTGGCAGGGGTAAAATACAGGGAGCGAAAGGCTATTTACAATTTGTACAGAAACCAGATGGCAGTTGTAAGAGTCGAGGGACATGAAAGGGAAGCAGTGGTTGGGAAGGGAGTAAGACAGGGTTGTAGCCTCTCCCCGATGTTGTTCAATCTGTATATTGAGCAAGCAGTAAAGGAAACAAAAGAAAAATTCGGAGTAGGTATTAAAATTCATGGAGAAGAAATAAAAACTTTGAGGTTCGCCGATGACATTGTAATTCTGTCAGAGACAGCAAAGGACTTGGAAGAGCAGTTGAATGGAATGGACAGTGTCTTGAAAGGAGGATATAAGATGAACATCAACAAAAGCAAAACAAGGATAATGGAATGTAGTCTAATTAAGTCGGGTGATGCTGAGGGAATTAGATTAGGAAATGAGGCACTTAAAGAAGTAAAGGAGTTTTGCAATTTGGGGAGCAAAATAACTGATGATGGTCGAAGTAGAGAGGATATAAAATGTAGACTGGCAATGGCAAGGAAAGCGTTTCTGAAGAAGAGAAATTTGTTAACATCCAGTATTGATTTAAGTGTCAGGAAGTCATTTCTGAAAGTATTCGTATGGAGTGTAGCCATGTATGGAAATGAAACATGGACGATAAATAGTTTAGACAAGAAGAGAATAGAAGCTTTCGAAATGTGGTGCTACAGAAGAATGCTGAAGATTAGATGGGTAGATCATGTAACTAATGAGGAAGTATTGAATAGGATTGGGGAGAAGAGAAGTTTGTGGCACAACTTGACCAGAAGAAGGGATCGGTTGGTAGGGCATGTTCTGAGGCATCAAGGGATCACCAATTTAGTATTGGAGGGCAGCGTGGAGGGTAAAAATCGTAGAGGGAGACCACGAGATGAATACACTAAGCAGATTCAGAAGGATGTAGGTTGCAGTAGGTACTGGGAGATGAAAAAACTTGCACAGGATAGAGTAGCATGGAGAGCTGCATCAAACCAGTCTCAGGACTGAAGACCACAACAACAACAACAGTGAAAGTAAACCTTGAGATATAAAGAGTCCATTCATAAAGCAGTTGTTCAGTGGACTTAACAAAAGGAGTGACCATTAATTGTAAATATTAGCTCGTAAGTGATCTTTTGTAAATAGTAGAATATAAGTCTTTCTGTACCAATGGAGGAAACCTGCAAAATTGGTTGTTTTGTAAATGAACTCTATCGGCGAAGGAACTAAGCACGAATGCTGTGTGAAGATGCACACTAAAGTGCGACGTGCATAATAAAAGTAACTGTTCACTGTATATTAGTGGTAGTGTTGTACTGCAAGTGTAAAAAGAAGTCAAGGCTACGACAACAGGTGCAACGCAAAGTTCAGTGTTGTTCTAAGTGCAGCGACAGCTAAAACATTCGTCGTCACTTACCTGTGAGCCTCATGGGAGGCAGTTGACAGAGAAGTATGGAGGCAGCTTCAGTGTCTGGCTCCTCCGATGGAAAACGCGCGCGAGGTGTTTGTATCGATGCACTCGTGTGATACGAAGTTCACAAAAAAAAAAAGGAGCACTCGAAGACCAGCAGCTCTGTTACAGCCTGAGCGCGAACGGATACTAAGTATTGGAGCTCACGCAACACTGTGCAGCCGCTGTGAGTGGCTGACGTGTGGATGACGAAACAATCCAAACTTTAAACTGCTAACCGCCATGACTTCAATCGTACATACTGGAGGAAAGACATTTGTACACTTGTGTGACTACATTTCCATATGTAAATTAAGCAATTTTCTTGAGTTGAAGTTAAGATGAGTGAGAAGTAGATTGTTAGATTATTCAGGCCTTAAAGCCATTAATACCGGCACTCCTAGACACTGCTAAAATGAATTATAATCCTGTCTCTTGATGGACAAAGAAAATGAATGTGCACTATAGGAAGACCCTAAACCCCAGACCAGTCCCGATCCTTAACAAATGTATCCAGTAGCTTGTAAGTCATACTAATAATTTTCCACTTCTTCTGTTTCATATTGTAAATAAAAACCCGGGAAGCCACTTGAATTCCTGGCACCACAGTGGAAAGGACAGATGTACTGCATGATGAACGCCGTAGACAGCTAACACAGAAAGTGAAAGCATCACGAAGTGTAGTGCTACGTTATTAAACTGTAATTGAACCACAAGGAGTCAACAGATGCTCGAACATTGTCCACTCTAGTTTAGTGAAAATAAGCACTCACTGTACTCATGTATTAGTTGTTAAGCTCAAGAGAAAGTAATTCCTGAATTCCATCCCCTGATGTGCGAAATGAACGTTCACTTATTGTTATAAGCAAATATGGACCAAACTTAAATATGCACATAAATGTTAATCTTGGTATTATGGAATGAAGTGACTGATGAACAAAGAATGAAAAACTTTATTTTGAAAAATGATAAATATCTGATATATGTTTATAAATGTGATTTCAATTTATGTACTTTGTACGCCGGTAACGTTATGTAAATGTCACACCAAAAATCACGAATATCTCATGAGGACATGAGGATCGAGGTAATCATTCGGCATTCCCTCTCTCCTCATGGGAGGCAATGTGATATTCGCTATTTTTGACTTCATTAAAACAGCAAATACGAGAAGTTAATACTTTCAGCCAGAAGGCAAATACTTGTTTGTAAATAATGATTAATATATAATAAGGCGTCGCATGGCGACGGTGGAATTTTCTAGATAATGTAATTCGTCGTCTTTGGGCGGCAATAAAAACAGAAAAATACGGATAGATATACGATCCTTCACTATTTTGTTCGCTGGAGAACAAATGAAGCCTGGAGAGCTAAGAAGACTTTTACTGTTTTTCTGCGACGGACGCAGATTTGTGGCGGTCTGATCTAATTATTTTTACTAAATAAATAAAAACGTGTTCCGTCTAAGTTTTGAGTGAAGTGTAGGAAGAAGAACTGTTGTAACTTACCGTGACGAAGCACGAGCGACTCAAGAGGACAATGGCTATATAAAAGAGCGCTCAATGGACATGATATGGACATAAAAATCTACCGTCATTGTAGTATTAAGCTTAAGGTACGATATATGTTTTAGTTATAATAAATATTTGTTCTGGGAATACTGAATCATTTAGCAGTGCTCATTTCTATTATCTCCTCAGTATTATTTTCATTTTAATTATGCATTTTGCTAATATTACAGACGCCAAGATCAGCAGTCCAATGTGCGTGTTACATTGATAAAAAGAAAACTGTTTTATCGTCTTCTTGCATCAGCTTTAATATTGAATTTCTCTTTTGTGTGATGTTACAGTTGTTTTTGCGCCCTTAAGAACTTTCTGGTCCCTTAGGAAATTTTTTTGTCATAACAATAACTTCACAACCGGGTATGATCGTATCTACGATCATGAAGTAATTAGAAAGACGATAACGCAACTTCTTAATCAATAGCACGCTAGTTGTGACTGCCTTAAGCCACGCGAAACCGCAAGTAAAAACTATTCACATCTCATAATGCAATATTTTATGACAATGGTCAATCCATGATTTTACGCCAATTGTGATTGATAAAACAGTTAGTTAAATCTCAATTTCCAACTTTCCATTGAATAGCAACATCACTTCTATTTTGTAACATCACACAGTGTCAGTTCACGTTGCACGAGACAGTCACTCTTGTCGTCAGCAGGACAATACACTTTTTGTAGACTTGGACATTAACGGCAAAGTGATACCATTCCAGCTCGATACCGGAGTTGCAGTTTCCCTGATCAATCAAGACACGTACAAACAGCTGGGCACACCTCCGTTGCATGTCGCAAATGTTAAGCTAACTACATATTCAGGTCACGGGCTCCCTGTGTTAGGACAGTGCAGCCTTCTTGCAACATACAAGGGACAAACAAAACTTGTGTCATTGTACGTCCTTCGTTCTTCTTCTGCAGTGAACTTGTTTGGTTTCGATTTGTTTCAGTTGTTTAACTTGTCTATAGTCAATCAGGTCCTATCATTGAACCAGACTGTGCCTTCAGACAGTGTTTCTAGTCTATGTGAGGAGTTTGCAGATATTTTTGCACCAGGCCTTGGTTGCGCTAAGAAGTATAAAGCACATTTGGAACTGAAAGTAAACGCACAACCGAAATTTTTCAGAGCGCGCAATGTTCCCCATGCATTGCGTGATGAGGTCGCAAAAACATTACACGATTTGGAATCACAAGGTGTAATTGAACGTGTGCAGGCTTCTCTCTGGGCATCACCCTTAGTAATTTTGCAAAAACCTTCCAGAAAATTGAGACTTTGTGTGGACTTCAAGGCAACAGTGAATCCACAACTAGTGACAGCAACTTTTCCTTTACCCCGCCCAGAAGACCTTTTTGACAAACTGTGCCCGGGTAAATATTTTTCGAAGTTGGACCTAGCAAATGCGTACTTGCAAATACCGGTGGACGAAGAATCCCAGCGCGTTTTGGGTGGTTAACACGCATCTTGGTTTGTACCGATTCAAACGACTGCCATTCGGGTGTGCATCCGCCCCTGCATTGTTTCAGCAATATCTACAAACTGTTTGTGCGTCGGTCCCTACTGCAGCAAACTATCTGAACGATATTGTGATCTCCGGAAAGACGGAAGAAGAACATTTAGGCAATCTCAGAAGATTATTTCAGGTCTTGCGACAAAATGCTCTTCGCTTGCGGAAGGACAAATTTGTGTTTTTTGCTCGTGACTTACCCTATCTAGGACATGTACTCACTGCCCAAGGCATACATCCCAGTCCAGAGCTTCTCTGTGCCACACAAGACTTGCCTTCGCCGCAGAATTTGAAGCAGCTACAGAGTGTGCTGGGAGAAATAAATTACTAAAACAACTATATTCCCCATGCCTCTTCCATTTCAGCTCCGCTTCATCGCTTACGCCGTAAAGGTGTTCCGTTCGTCTGGACGACGGAATGCGAACGCGCCTTTCGCCAGTTGAAATCGGCGTTGCTTTCTAATACTTGCCTTACGCCATTCGATCCCCAGAAACCCCTTTTGCTGATGGTGGATGCATCGGATTTCGGGATCGGTGCTGTGCTTGCGCACAAAGATGGTTCGCACGATCGACCCATTGCCTTTGCGTCCAAATTGCTCTCGTCTGCGCAAAGACATTATTCACAGATCGAGAAAGAAGCATTGGCTCTCGTATTTGGTGTTACAAAGTTTCATGGTTTCTTGTATGGTTGTCACTTTACCATCATCACAGACCACAGACCTTTGACATCGCTTTTTCATCCGACCAAGCCTGTACCTCCACGTACAGCGCAGAAATTCATTCGCTGGTCTATTTTCCTCTCGCAGTACCGCTACGATATCTTGTATCGGTCCACTGCTAAGCACGGAAACGCCGATGCGTTGTCCCGTTTGCCTGTTGCTTAGGATAGAGCATTCGATTCTTCCGAACTTGCTTGCATGTTCATTGATGCGGAAACCGATGAAGTGGTCGAATCGTTTCCAATTGATTTTCGTCGTGTAGCTACAGCCACAGCTGCCTACCCTGTCCTTGCTACCGTTCTGCGTTTTGTTGCCACGCAATGGCCCTTGTTAAAGTCACGGATCGAGGATCCGTTGTTTCGCCGATTTTGTGCTCACAAGGAGAGGCTTTTAGTACGACGTGGTGTTTTGCTGTTGCGTTCTGATAATGATGAGTCCAGGGTCGTGGTCCCACGTTCGTTACAGTCCTCTGTCTTACGGCTTCTCCACCAAGGACATTGGGGTATAGTGAGAACGAAACAACTTGCTCGTCAGCACTGTACTTGGTTCGGAATCGATGCTGCGATTACGCATATGTGCTCTTCTTGCATGGTGTGTGCCGAACAACAATCAGAACCACCGCGGAAATTCTTTGCATGGCCTAAAGCCACTTCCCCTTGGCAACGATTACACATCGAATTTGCTGGTCCATTCTGGAATGCTCGATGGTTGGTTGTGGTTGATTCATTCAGTAATTTTCCTTTTGTTGTCCGGATGTCTTCCACGACGTCATCTGCCACCATCCAAGCGTTATCTGCTATCTTTTACATTGAAGGTCTTCCGCAGACTATTGTTTCCGACAATGGTCCACAATTCATGTCCGCAGAATATCAGTCATTCTGCAAGGCCAATGGTATTCAACATTTGACATCCGCGCCGTTTTCGCCTCAGTCAAACGGTGCCGCTGAACGACTGGTCCGGACTTTCAAGTCACCGATGTTGAAGTTAAAAGAGTCGCATTCTCAGGAGGACGCGTTATGGCTCTTTTTGTCCTCGTATCGCTCTCAGCCCCGAGAGGGTCGCTCGCCGGCTGAGTTGCTCCACGGTCATCCTCATCGAGCCCTTGATGTCTTTGCTACATCTGCCGCATCAGGTTACTGTGCAGCGGCAGACGCCTGCTTTTGCTCCTGGCGACGTTGTGTACTATCGCAACTATCGATGTTCACGGCGTTGGCTCGCAGTGCGCATTCTTCGCTGCCTCGGCCGCACTATGTATCTGGTTTTGGGGGCCTCTGGCGAGGTGCGTCGGCATCTCAATCAGCTGCGCCTCTGTCATCGCACGGGATCTGCCGCTCCCCGTCTGCTTTCAGCGACGGTGCCGTCCGGTCAGCGCCCTGGGGACCCATCTACTGGCTCGCCTCAGCCCCAGGTGTTACCGACGCTGCCTTCCATTTTGCCCCGCGGCGACGCGCCGCCGCCGCCGCCGCCACCGCCGCCGCCGCCTGTTCTCCCGCCGGCGACGCCAGCAGTAGACTCGTCGCTGCAACCGCCGGGCGCCTCCCTGGGTCACGCGCCGCCGATCGCTTCCCGTGACCAGTTGTTCTCCGACATGGAACTGTTGCCCGCTCCGGACCATATGTCGTCTTGGCCCAATGGAGGTCGACCCTTCGGCCCCTCCTGTCTCTCTACGGGCGCATACACCGCATGTTGGCGTGCACCCTGGAGCAGGTTTTCAGGCGTTTCCAAGCTCCCCGCGGTCCGAATGGCAGGGTGCGGGTGGCACAGCCTCGCCTGTTGTTAGGTTCCCCACCTCGTCGCATACGTCAACATGGGGTCCTTCCCACGGCGGGCGGAAGCCTTATAACACCACCGTACGCCGATCTGCGGGGGAAGAATGTGGTGTCACCGCCAGACACCACACTTGCTAGGTGGTAGCCTTTAAATCGGCCGCGGTCCGTTAGTATACGTCGGACCCGCGTGTCGCCACTATTAAGTGATTGCAGACCGAGCGCCGCCACACGGAAGGTCTATAGAGACTTCCTAGCACTCGCCCCAGAAGTACAGCCGACTTTGCTAGCGATGGTTCACTGACAAATTACGCTCTCATTTGCCGAGACGATAGTTAGCATAGCCTTCAGCTACGTCATTTGCTACGACCTAGCAAGGCGCCATTACCAGTTACTATTGATGCTGTAAGACATGTACCGTCAAGGGCGATGTTCACTAATTATATATTAAAGATAAGTATTCCAGCAGCTACGTACGTTTTTTGTTAGTCTCATTTCCTTGACCTGTTCCAGACCTCACGCCAGCCTGCGTGAGCTAAAACGCGTGCCTTTCGGCTTCCTCTCATAGTGGGTTGGCTGTCTTGCCAATCCACAATAAACCTACTAAATGAATTATTAGTCAGACAATACTGACAGGAGTTTCTCAGTGATAAGCATCTACGAAAACTGATTGAACTTAGTAACTGAATTAATACTGGCGCTTGTTGCCAATTGAATGCCGTATCTTAAGTTTACCGAGTTAATCACTGAATTTCTGCTCTGATAAACAGACTGGAGGCTAAACAGGCCAATCGAAAGCTTAATCTCTGGAAAATTACTAAATTATACAAGTAATTCCTAGTGGGAATAACCGGTGTATTGAATCAATGAAAATAGTGTGGGCCCATTGAAGGCAAAGGCCTTAATCATGTTATTATCATGGTGTCACATGCGTCGCAGGTGATTCTTCCCATAGGACGGCCACAGGACGTCGAATATCGAAATTCTAGCGTCTTTCTCACAAACCCTACTGGAGGCTCAGTGTAAGACGTTCATCAATCCGACTGACATGGAGCTGACTGACGACGTGGTTTTTCAGTTCTGGAGAAGGGACTTAACTTTGCTGCCACCGCTAAGTTCACACCGGTCGCCGTCACCATCAGCGCAGTTGAACTGGTTGCGGCGCGACTACCGCCTGAAGCTGCTGAATGAGTACGCCGTGAAACTTGGCGAGCTCTGGCGACATTAAGCCTGCGCACTCGAACGTTAACAGCAGAGGAAGGGTAGCAACTCGAGACCTGAGAGATTGCCGTGAGATTGTTGTCTTAAACGCTGACAAAGACAACGCTACTGTTGTTCTTTCCCACAAAGACAAAACTGAGAAGATGCAGAGCCTATTAGATGACGACCTCTGCCGGAAGATTAACAATGACTCGACAGAGGAGGTGGAGAACAAGAATAGGGCTCTTCTCAAGGACGCGGATTTACAAGAGGTGGTCGCGAAGAAACTGTTACCTCTAGGATTTGTACCGCAAAGTCTTTATGGACTCCGTTAAGCCCACAAAGATTGGATGTCATTGCGTTGCATTGTCAGCGATATTAGGGTCCGTATATACTTTCTGGCGAAATACCTGACGGAAAAACTCAGACCTTATGTGGATGAATGCCCTCATCACATTCACAATTCTGTGGATTTTGTAAACCCCCTCCACAACTTCAGCGTGAAAGACTCAGACATCCTGGTGAATTTTAACTGCGTTTCCTTATATAATAGGATGCCTCTACGAGAGGCTACAGAACTTATTGATCAGAAATTTGACGATAAGACGACCGACCTTCTCAGACGTATTCTTACTTCCACGTATTTTGTGTGCAATGAAGAATGCTTTGAACAAACGGAAGGAATCGCAGTGAGCAGCCCACTGTAGCCTGTGGTGACGAATTTGTAAATGGAGTACTTTGAGTATATTTGTATGTAGAGAGCTGCCACCGCCCTTCACAAAGGAATGCGGTACTAAAAGCACTAGTACACAGGGTGCGCACAATCTCAGACACAGAGAGTCTACCACCGGTAATGGAACACCACAAAACTCTATACCGAAAAAAACAGGCACTCAGAATGGCAGATTAGGCGTTCTCTCCGCCCAGCCACAACAATACAACTTGTGGAGACGGAAGAAGTTACGGTGAAAGAGGCAGCTACAAGTTTTATGCTGCATATTGGTGCACCATGGGAAAAAATCAGACGCATACTGAATCACACAGCAAAAACTGTCTTTCGCCCTCCCAATAAAACACGAACTTTAGTGGGAACCGTCAAAGATGATCTCGGTTTCCGGAAAGCCGACGTATACCAGATTCCGTGTCAGTGTGAGAAGGTATATATTGGACAGACAGTGAGCACCTTCGCAGATCGTTGCCGAGAACACCAGAGGCACTCTCCAATGACATATGTCAACAAGTTAGTGGTCGCAGAGCACAGCTTGTCCGAAAATTACGCAAAGGAGTGCGAACGTACCAGGTTCTTTGCGCACACATCCAAACACTGGTATAGCGCTGTTAGAGAGGCCACAGAAATTCGCACCAGGGACGGTCGCATCAATGGAGATTAATTTCAGCAAGGCTGGGGAGCCAGCACTGAGTTTCACTAAGAAGACTGTTAGCAAATGAAACGATCTGGCGACCATGGTGGGCAGAGCAGCTGTATCAACGCCGTCACAGACGCCGACGCTAGCGCCTCCGCGAATGCTGACGCTCTGCAGCTGGCGGATACCCCGGAGGGAACGGAAGGGATATAAAACAGCCCCACACCCTCAGGAACTCATTTCATAAGCGTGACTGGCGATGGCGACGTGTGACCGCTGAAATATTGCGCCCACTGGACACTGTGAATTGGCAGTACATTCTTCAACTGTTCGATCGAGCAAAAAACTTGTTACGATCCCCCAGCCGCAGGGGAAGTAACGTACGAGGATGGCTGAGAGATGTGCTGTGGGAGAGAGGGGTAAATCACTCCAGGGTGTGCGGAAATACACAGACAAGCATGACATTGACTTTTATTCCGCCAAAGAAAACACAGTACCTCTGCTGCAAGTGTTAGTAGTCTCTCGCTTCCACCATGGTGGCTAGAACGTCACGTTCCTCTCCAGTGATCAAGTGCACCTGGGTTTTCCCGGCCTACCGGTTTATCGGCTCCCTGACACCGCAGCGCCCTCCTACTGTCGAGGATACCCTGCAAGATGTCGGATATGAACCTGCTGATACTATCAGTTCCATCTTCCCATGACGGTCGAGGGATTCCGATTAACTCCAACAGCAGTATTCTGGAACATTAAGATGCAGTCTTGTTAAACCAAGATTCTGATGCTGTCGACATTCAGCAGGTCCTGGCATTTCTACTTTTTACACGAGGCATAACTCAGCCATCTCAGAAGCAAATAACGTGGAAATAAGGTATATGAACGAGCAACTGCATGCTTGTTCTTCAGTTATATTCGATATCTAATTTGCGTTATTCCTATCCACGTCGTGCTTTTGCACTGATATGCAAACCATCTGCATGTAAAGCGTGTAGTGCACTTCAGCTAATTTGCCGTTTACTGCATGTCACGTTCAAGATCAATGTCTTGCGGCTTTAATGAACATTGGTGTCGATTTGTTTCTTCGGTACTAAACTACAAAGTACGTGGATGACAGTTATTTGTTATGGATTGCTATTATGTAATGGATTACTGTTATGTAAAGCACTAACCTGTTTCCCAAGAGCATGTAGTCCACTGTCCTTGGCAGTTACGCCTGAGATTTCTTACTGCGCCTTCCTCGGCAATTCTGGTCGCTGAATTAATGTTTGGGAGGTGGCAGATAAATATGTTGCGTCTGTGAGAAACGACGCAGAAGGTTTGGGCTGTCACTCTATTGTACGTTCGTAATGAACGAGAAACACATTGATTAGGACATGAAAAAGGAAGTGGTCCTAAATTGACATGGTGTAGGAAGGGAATCATATTTTAAGAAAGTAACATTTATTATTGTAGCTGTCATTTTAATAGCCACCGCAGGAACTGTCGAATCAATAAAGAATACTAAAAGCCACACGTTTCTATTCTGCTTCATGATTTATTTGTTTGTCTATTTCAATATTTCGTATTTTCTCACATCCTTTGGTGTTCATGTTATATTTTATCTGCTTCATGCTCTCGGAATTAATTATCTAACGGCTATGTATCAGCATGTAGTCTCATATTCATCTCATAAGAGAAACACAGTTGGGCAGGAAACTAACAGGTAGGGAGTTAGCACTTTGGATGAATGCAGTGAGAACCTGTTACTGGATCACATAGCTGGAGCGACGACTGTTACAACAGTTTTTTATTATTATTTACTTGTTGACTATTTTTAGTCAATTACTTCAGCTCTAAGATACCACATACATTGCATGGTAAAATTCTCATATAACATGTGAGATATTAAGATACATTTATAAATGTATTCTTTTTTCCGAATCTTTATTACAAAACATCAAAAGGTCACTGGGCCCAGCTGCAGTCTGCCTATTCAGCGGTTTCCAGGGGCAACAAGAAATTGACTATGAATATTCATTATAATTATTGATGTATTTAGGCAGTTTAAAATGCTGCCAAATTATAATCATTAAGAAGTATGTGACTATTCTTACATTAAGTGTTTAGCACAACACTTCAAATATTTATGCATTTGTAAAGTAATGTCGAAGATGTTTCATGCATGTGAGGCTGATTCTTTAAGTAATTATTACTTTTTTGGAGGAATTTGGGGGGGGGGGGCGAGGGGGTTACTTCTATGAAAAAAAAAGTATTTAGAATCTAAGAGGATCAAGAGGAATAAGGTTAATTACTTGTTATGGAAACAAAGTAGTTTACTTTCTATGGATTGTTCCTGTGTCAAGTAATTATTCAGATGTAGAACCCAGAAAGCACACTATATACTATTCTACTACAGTACTTCCCCCCATTGCTAAACCACAGATTCTTAAATTTAGAACTCTGCAATACTAAACGTCACTGCTGTATTGAATAATTTAATATCTCGTTGAAGCATACGTATTTTAAAGTCAAATTTTTTAATTGTTTCGTGGCAAGTTCAAAACTATATTTATTTTCTTATGTATTTATCAAACCTTTTTATATTACAGAATAACATTACCGATAGCAAATATGTGACTAAGAATAATAATACTTACTTGTAATTTTTCTCTCTTGATCTTTTAAATGAGCCATGCTAGTGCGTTTACGTTACTAGTAGCACTGATGAAATATTCTTGGGTTTCCCCTCGTACGACTTCGAAGAAATTCTAGGACGTTTTGATGAATGTCACTACCATCACGTACAAGTGTCAAAACTGCAAACTAGTAGTACGTTAGCTAACCACATGTTGTGCTAGTTTACAAAGTAAACACCGAATTCCTCGTGTGAAAGAATATGTGAAAGTTAAGTAAAAGATCTAGCAAATGGACTCAATGATAGATTAGCGGAAGGACACTTCTGTCTCAAATAAAAATCCTGATCAGTAAGAATGTACTTTCTTTTTTCATTAAAAACAAACTGACACTTCGGTGAAATAATGACCTCATTAAACACTAGGACAGGGAGCAGTTCCTCAGCAAAACAAACCAACCTATTAAAGGTTTGGAAAGCGAGTGTCTGAAGTGTAATATATTTTAGCTGCTCTAACGGGATGGAATATCCGATATTCATATCTGCGATGCACTAAGTCACTTCAACTCAAAATAATGTGTGCCTTGTAACACTATACGCCGCAGTAACAGGTTCATCGTATTTATAAGAAGGTCGCGCACTACCTGTTTAAGCTGGGCACAGGATGATCGATTGGTTTGGGTGAGGGGACCAAAGAGCGATATCATCGGTTCCATCGGATTAGGGAAGGATGGGGAAGTAAGTCGGCCGTGATCTTTCAAAGGAACCATCCACCATTTTCCCGAAGCGATTTAGAGAAATCACGGAAATCATAAATCAGGGTGAACGGACAAGGGTTTGAACCGTCGTCTTCCGGAATGCGAGTCCAGAGTGCTAACCACTGCGCCACCTCGATCGGTCAGAGCACACGTTTCCCGCGCTCGCTTTCTTGCCTTTGTTATTTCCCACATTCTATGATGGAATAATTAATGTATACCGAGCCCTTTCAATAAATCAATGCACGAGTGGTGGAGCAATAACTGCACGACGCATATCGTTAGCGTTGTCGTGTGCTCTGTGGTCGACTCGCTTAGACTTGTTCTCTCGATCACAATTTTGTTGCCAGATTATTCTTCTCCGAGGTCAGTACACATCGCTTCAGGTTCATATTTTCATTTCCTGTCCGCAACTGAAGGTGTAATGGGTGAACTTTGTTTCACTGCGTTATACAAATTCAAAAATATTTCAAATTATTCTCTTTTTTTACGAAGAACAGTTTATAATACAAAATCACAAACTAACGTTCACTCATTCGCTGTTCTTATAATGGGTTCCAACGAAGTAATACAGAGCAAATACATCCACGTAAATTACTTATATCTTTGGGTCCCACTTTGTCGAATTAGCGATGCAAAATACCATTATTTTAATTTAGTAGACTTTTGCGGTAGCTACAGTATTGGTTCAAACTCTTCATTTACCCACAGTCAAGTAAAGTACAGGATGTGCAAGGGAAACGAACTATTTTAATTAATCTCTAAAAGTGTAATGCTATTATTGGGGACACTTACCATCAGTCACGCGTTTCAGGCAGGTCCGCCATTTGCCGAGATGGAGCAATGGAGCTGGTCAGGACGTGCTGTGGCTGTGAAGGCCTCTCACGAGGACGGTGGCTGTGTGTCGCTGCTGCTAGACGGGAATACCGCCGTCAATTCGGCCTTAGACGAAATTATGCTTTACCGTCGGCACATTAAAACATTTCATGGGTGAAAAACGGTGAAGCAACGGGAAGTGCACTTAAGCTGAAATCGCCAAGAAGGCCCAGGAACGGATAGAAAACGTTGCTGGTGCGAGAATAATGCTCAACAGCTCCACAACGGCCCTTACACGGCCAGAAAGCCACAGTTTGGTGCGCTGCCTCCTCAATGGACATAATGGATCCTTTCTTTTTTCAGGACGAACATGAACTCGCGACCACAGCCAGAGCGGTATGCTGCCATCGTTGGCACATTCCTCGCACCTAAATTTGAACATTTTCCTGCCAATAACCACATCATTTCAGGGACTAGGGACATTTTGTGGCTTTCAAGGCCTCCCGACTTATCGATCTGTGACTATATCTTTTGTGACTCCCTTAAACAAAGGGCGCAAGATAGACTTCGGAACACAATTGCCGAACTGAAAGACAGCATTCACGCTGAAATCTGAATCATTCCTAAGAAGTTGCTTGTACGTCCCATAAACGATTTACAGCGAAGATTGCACGATGGGTCAACATAAAAATGGTGGCCATCTACAAAACGTCATTTCCCAAACATGAACGGTGCGTGAAATGTCAATACGCAAGGGTTTCTCTGTTGTGATTGAAAATTTCTTACAGTATATTTCTCTACCTGTTTCGCTATATCCAAATCGGCCCGCTTTTCTACCACACACTGTATTTGTTAACAGTTACAGATTTCTCCCGAATACGCTCACAGCCGCTACAACTCTCCCTACGCGCTTAGTACCCTGTTTACTGTAATCAATAATTCTTGAATTGGTGTCTCTTTCATAATCACCACCCTACAACTATTTGTGTGTGTGTGTGTGTGTGTGTGTGTGTGTCCCACGCTGCAGGCTTCTACGCCAGCTACTCTTATTGTTACGTTCTGTGAACGCAGCACTGGTCCGTTGCTAGGCAATGTTCTTCTGAACTGGTCAACCGAGTTGCCCTTGGCGCATTTACAAGACGTTTCGCTGCTATACATCGCCGTACTTCTGCAACCTGGTGGACACCAAGTGCCTACTAATGAAGGTAAAGAACATACGTATTCTGTGATATACCTTAAATAGTCTGTGTAACGTCCTTTTCACGCCGAAAGGTATGGATTACGGAAGGCCGATATATACTTTCTTAGACGTAAAACAGCTGAAAATAAAAGCTCACTTGGGTGTATAAATGTGTACAAAAAGAAAAACGTGACAAAATAATTGTTTGGATACAGTAAAGAATGAAGATTCGTTTCTGTCACACATGGCCAATATTCGTGGTTGGTTGATGCGCTTTTTATCGTGAAGGTTATCATCTTTTACTTTTGCGTCAACATTGTGTTTGGTTATCAAACTAACTTGACTGAAAGTCTGTTGGTTTATCTCGTCCTCCCTACACTGGGAAATGTTTGTCTTTTGGTGTTTAATGTATCAATCATTTATAATGTGAAATAAGCAATGCTCCCTCGAATAATGATATATGTGAAACAGGCCGATTAAACGCCTTGTCTAAAATTAGTCTAGTCTAACTTTATAGCTTATGCTCCTCTTCGTGGTTCATAAACTAATCTAATAGGTCTACAATTTTGCTTTCGCCATTTGCAATAGATGGCAGTAGCGGAAAGTTGTGGTGCGGGTGGCAGGTAATAAGTGTCACAAAATAAGCTGATGCATCTGTGGGCATAGTGACATCAGAATATTTGTCTGTTTGTGATGGCATCATATAGTTAATCTCGACTGAATATGTCAAATTCCCTGCGCAGTTCTAGTCGTCTGCTAGAAGTTATAACTTTCTGCGGCAGAGGCTCGTCAAATGCTGGGTAAAATCTATGGTAAGTTACCTATTAGTGAAATAACTTGCAGAGAATGGGTTCTGTGCTTCAGAAACGGTGATTTTGACGTCGAACACCAGAACGCCGGTGGAAGGGAAAAGATTTTCGTAGCTATTGGAACCCACGGAAACAATCACAGGAGATTGTTCTCGAAAGAAATTGATTCATTTGAGCCCAATACTCAAAGAAAAATGGCCACAACAGAGCGACCATCATGAAAATATGATTTTGCAGCATAACTATGCCACGGTTTGATGATGCCAACTTAAGAAGTGATGAAAATACAGAACAACAGTGTGAAACTATTTTGGCAATTAGACTTAACGAAGCCAAAGATCGGGTAGGAGATAGTACTGAAGAAAGATGGAAACGATCTACGAGACTGCTGAAACTGTACAGGCTAGAAAGAAGCAATCTAGATTCCAGATCTGGTTTCATGAAGATTGTATAGCGTGTCCAGAAAAGGACTCCCTGATTTCAAAATTAAATATCTCGAAAACAAAGATCGATAGAGGAATGCAGTAAACGGTATGTTTATTGTGAAAGCTGTAAGACGTTTATACAGCAGTTTGAAATAATAGTTACAAAATCTGCTAACAGATGGCGCTGTAATCGCCATACGTAATGCCTAGTATAAATAGTGATCCGAAGTCCAGAGCGATCAGTTCCAGTATTGAAACGTGAAAGGAGATTAGCGTACCGAAGGAAGAGATTAAAACCATGTACTCCATTGAACAACGCGTTTTTCTGGTGCTGGAGTACCACAGGTTAGAAGAGAGCAACAAGGCGAAGTTTTCTAGCACGATTTAATGTTCCAAAAGGACCCAATGCGAAAACCATTCGTACGCTCTTCGCAAAATTTCAACGAACAGGCAGCGTAACTGATGATTTAGTGGGGCATGTTGGACGCAAGCAAACCGCAGTTACGCCTGAAAATATCGCCACAGTTTCTGGAAATATTCAGCGAAATCCAATGTCATCCGTCCGTAGAATTGCATCTGAGACTGGTTTGAAGCGTTCCAGCACGCAGAAAATACTGAGAAAGAGCCTACACATGTTTCCATTAAAAATTCAAACGCAGCAGGCCATACCCGTACGAGCTGTGCCACAAAGGGTTGCCTTTGCTAATCAGATGCTCACAATGATTGATAGTGAAGAATTTGATGTTGGCTGCATCTGGTTTACAGATGAAGCACACTTTCACCTGAATGGATACGTGAATAAGCAGAACTGGCGATTTTGGGGTTCCGAAAAGCCATATTGGTATGAAGTGAAACCCCTGTATTCTCTTAAAGTTACTGTGTTGGCTGCAGTATGCAGCTAAGGCATTATTGGCCCTTTTTTCATTCGAGAAACGGTCACTGGTGCACGTTACGTTGCAGTTTTGGAACAATTTGTCGCCACACTGCAAGCGTTAGAGGATCGACCAGGTACTGAATGGTTTATGCAAGATGGAGCCCGACCACATCGGACCGAACAAGTGTTTCGCTTTCTTGAGGAATACTTCGGGAATCGAGTCATTTCTTTGGAATATCCCAAATTTACTGGTGCAGGCATGTATTTGCCTCCATATTCGCCGGATTTGACTCCCTGTGACTTTTTTTGTGGGGCACAGTGAAAGACAAGGTCTACCCGAAGCATCCCGCCACGCTGGACGAGCTTGAATCCGCGATCTCTGTGGCATGTGAATCCATTTCGGTTGAGACACTACGAAATGTAATGGCGAATTTCATTCTTCGTTTGCACCACCTCTGTAGTGCCAATGGTGAACATTTTGAAAACATTGTGATGTGATTGTTTGCAAAGATTGTTTTCATACGATTATTTCACTTACATCTGCTGATATGAGCTGTACAGCGTACAGCGCCATCTGTTAGCAGCTTTTGTAACTATTATTTCAAACTGCTGTATAAACTCCTTACAGCTTTCACAATAAACATACCGTTTACTGCATTCCTCTATCGATCTTTGTTTTCGAGATATTTAATTTTGAAATATTTAATTTTGAAATCAGGGAGTCCTTTTCTGGACACCCTGTAGGAGGAAGATAGAAGGCAGAAGAAAGGAATGAGGCCGTAAATAGAATGCTGCAGAGAAGAACAAGAATTAATGTAAAAGAATACGAGGAGAAGAGAAGTGCATAAGGAATATAAGAGGAAAAAGGGGGAATTTGAAAAACGGTGGACTGATAAGTTAGAAGAGAGAAAGACTGCTCAGGAAACAAGGAAAATGTATATGCGGGTGAAAGATAGAAATAAAGGATCAGAACTCAGAGCAGTTACCTGTAACGATAAGGATGGAAATCTGATTAGAGGAAAAGATCAATTTTAGACAGATGAGTGGAGTATTTTAGTGTACTAAATACAGAATCGGAAAACGAAGGTGAGGTTGATGCTAGTATCGTAGAGGAGCTGAAGCAGGAAGTAAACAGAGAAGAAGAGTACCAGGTATCAATCGACGAACCTACGCTGAAGAAGTTAACGGTAGTATCAAAACTCTTAAAAACAATAAAGCTCCGGGAGAAGACAATATCACAAGAGAAATGAAAAAATATGGGGGAGAAAAACTAATAAGGGTTTTGTATGAGATTACAGTGGAAAGAAAATATGGCTGAACAACGGAATACAGTAATACTCTGCCCTAGAAACACGACAAAGCCGACCGTGCGAGTTATAGAGGAATTCCAATGCTCGATATAGTACATAATGTATTAGGAAAAATCATGGCTGGCCTTCTAACAAGGTATGTATAAGATTATCTAAGAGACTACCAGAGCGGTTTCATAACTAACAGATCAACTACAGGTAACATTTTTACCATCAGGCAGATCCTTGAAAGTTTTTATGAGTATAGCATCGATGTCCACCAGCTGTTCATTTATTTCAAACAAGCTTATGATAAACTCAAAACGGATCAACTCTCGAAGGCAATGCAAGAGGCAGGGGTACCCAACAAACTGGGAAGACTAGTTCAAATGACTTGAGATAAATAGTATCTAAAGCAAAGGTCGGGGGAGCATTATAAAAGGCATTTGACGTGCTCTCCACTATTCTGTTCCATGTCGCCTTGGAGAGAGTAATACGAAAGACACAAAGTGGCAACACTTGGGTACCAGTATTTAATAGATGCACGCAACGTCCTTGCATGTGTAGATACACTGAAGAGCCAAAGAAGTTGGTACACCTGCCTAAAATCGTGAAGGGCCCCCACCAGCACAAACAAGTGCCGCAACACGACGTGGCATGGACTTGTCTAATGCCTGAAGTAGTGCCGGATCGAACTGACACCATGAATCCTGCAGGGCTACCGATAAATCCGTAACAGTACGAGGAGGTGGAGATCTCTTCTGAACAGCACGTTACAAGGCATCCCAGATATGCTCAACAATGATCATATCTGGATATTCTGGTGGCCAGCGGAATGGCTTAAACTCAGAAGAGCGCTCCTAGAGCCAAGCCACTCTGTAGCAATTCTGGACGTTTGGGGTGACGCATTGTCCTCATCAAGTTGCCCAAGACCGTCGGAATGCACAATTTACATGAATGGATGCAGGTGATCAGAGAGGATGCTTACTCACTTTGCAGGAGGTTACCTCCATACCTGTACACGTCCATCCGCTCGAAACAATTTGAAACGAGACTCATGCGACCAGGAACTTGTTTCCAGTCATCAACAGTGCAATTTCGGTGATGAAGGGCCCAGGCGAGGCGTAAAACTTCGTGTCGTACAGTTATCAAGGGTGCAGACTGGGCCTTTGGCTCCGAAAGTCCATAATCGATGATGTTTCGTTGAAAGGTTCTTACGCTGACACTTGTCGATGGCCCAGCATTGAAATCTGCAGCAATTTGTGGAAGGGCTGCACTTCTGTCACACTTAACGATTCTCTTCAGCCGGCCGTGGTGGCCGAGCGGTTCGAGGCGCTTCAGTCCGGAACCGCGCGACTGCTACGGTCGCCGGTTCGAATCCTGCCTCGGGCATGAATGTGTGTGATGCCCTTAGGTTAGTTAGGTTTAAGTAGTTCCACATTCTATGGGACTGATGACCTCAGCAGTTAAGTCCCATTGTGCTCAGAGCCATTTGAACAATTTTTTCTCTTCAGTCGTCGTTAGTCCCGTTCTTGCAGGAATTTTTCCCAGCCGCAGTGACGTCGAGGATTTGATATTTTACGGGATTCCTGGTATACACGGTATGCTCGTGAAATTGTCGTACAGAATAATCCCCACTTCGTCGCTACCTCGGAGATGCTGCGTCCTATCGCTCTTGCACCGAGTAAAACGCCACGATCGAACTCACTTAAAACTTGGTAGTCTGCGATTGTAGCAGCATCAACCGAACTAACAACTACGCCGGACACATATTGTCTTATACAGGCGTTTCCGAACGCAGCGCCGTATTCTGCCTGTTTACATATCTCTGTAATTGAATACGTATGCCTGTACCAGTCTTTGTTTGATGTCTCAGTGTATAATGATTTGTTGTCCTGGAGGAAAAGGGACCGGGAAGAAAAGGTTAAAAAATTAGAAAGATATGGAGCGGAGATGTGTCTGACAATTAATCAGTCAAAGACCAAGTGTATGTTAACATCTAGGAAAAGGTATGGTGTAGGAGAAATAAGCATGACTTTGAATGGGGAGGAATATGAGCACTGTGAGGGCTTAAAATGTCTTGGGCCCCTGATAACTGACAATAATAACATGAGAGAAAAAATACATACATTAAGTGCAGCTGGTAACAGGAGTTACTTTGCATGGATTAAAGTATTAAAAGCAAGAAGCCTTAGTAGGAATCTGAAGTTGACTGTGTGTCCTACAGCAGTGACACCCGTCGTGATGTATGTTTGGGAGACTTGTACGATAAGGCAAAATGATGGGGAGTTGTTGCAGATATAGGAAACGTAGATACTTAGCAAAATCTACGGACCAGTAGATGGTAGGGGAGCTTTGCCGAATCGGAAATAATATGGAGATAAGAGATGTGTATGACAAAGCAGGTATCGTGACACAAATAAAGAATAATAGACTACGTTATTTGGGACATAGACAAAGACTGGTGGAGAACAGGACAGCCAAGAAACAGCCACGAAAGTTTTCAAAGGAAAACCAGGGGGACGCCGTATAAGGGGCAGCCCAAGAACCACATGGCTAGACAAGGTGGAGGAGAACCTAAGAAGAATGGGAGTCAGAAGATGGAGAGCCGAGGCACCCAACAGAGAAGATTGGGCGTAGATTGTCCAGGCGGCCTAGGCCCTACACGGGCTGTTGCACAAAGGAGTAAGCAAGTAAGAAAGATCTATGGTGATGGACCTTTTAGAGAAAGTACTTGTAGAGAATGGCTATAGCGCTTCAAGAACGGTGATTTTGACGTCGGAGACCGGCACAGCGGTGGAAGTGGGAAGCTTTTCAAAGCGACTGACACCGAGCGAAAACAGTCACAAGAGATACTTGTCGAAAACAATTGACATTTTTGAACGGAACACTAGAAGGCAAACCGCCACAGTACAGCGAAAGACATGAAAAGGTGATTCTGCAGCATGACTGTGCTCGACCTACTGTCGCAAAACCCGTCAAAACGTACCTGGAAACGTTGAAATGGGAAGTAATACCGCACTCGCCGTATTCTGCAGACATTGCTCCCTCTGACTACCACCTCTCTTGGACAGTTACACAAGGCCTGGCTGACCAGTGCATCCGGTCATACGAGCAGGTGCAAAATTAATAGATTCAAGGATCTCCTCAAAAGATGCCCAGTTCTTCCGCCGCGGGATTACTATGCTATCCGAGAGACTGGAGACGTGGTTAGCATTATTATTGAAATATAATTCTTTCATATGATGCGGTGCATTTTATCATGCGTTTTTATGCTAAGTTATTAATCGAACAATAATGTAGTATTATAATATGGTAACACAAAGGCGTTATGGCAAGTGAAGCGCAGATGAATTGGACTTAGTTGTAACAGTATATTTAATGTCAATCATAGATTAAATGTATATGAACAAATATAAAATATCCCTAAGCTAAACATTATGAGACATGCTGAAAATGAGAAGAAAAACGCCAACGGGGATGTTAAAACGTTTTCCAACGAAGCTGAAAACGAATTGGCATGATATACTCTTACATTTCTAGATATAACGATCCATTTAAGCTTCTCGGACGTAATAAAACTTGCTTTAAACTTTGCAGAACGAGTCTGCTTGTCCCATAATTTCGATGCAGAAGAAGCAATGACAGACAAAAACTATGCTGAAGCTGTCCATCCAATCAAAGGTGAAGAAAATTAGAACTACAGTTCGACCTATGAAATGGAAATGTATCTGAGACTGCGGGAAGCCATTACAGAGACTCATTCCTAAAACACAGAAATGCTGTAGTGAGTTTTTTATGAAGACCAAATGGAGGAAGTGACCAGACGCATGAAATAAGAAAATGTGGGCTCCTGCCAAGTGTACAGGGATAGGGAACGCAGAGAAAAAGTTGTATCCCGATGCATACTAATAGTGTTGTAAGAACTAAAACTTGGAACATTTCCATAAACATAGATTAATATGTATCTCTAAGTACAGGGATATAGTTTATAAGGGAGTTACAAATTAAGAAACCGGATACTCAATTTCTTCAGCCTGTAGATGTATACAAAATTAAGGGTAGTGTGTTTAGTTTTCCAAGAGTTTTCCTTAAATCAGACAACGAGAACAACATCCTTCAGTTGAGGATGGCAATGTTTAAATGATTTTATAACGCAATTTTCAGTCTATAGTAAATAAAATATCACATGTGGTACAATTTAGACAACTCTCACGTACTTGTTCAGATTATTGTATGCAATCGTAAGGATAAGATTGTCTTAATAACTACGAAATAATTTACCTCTCCTTTTGCTTAATTTCAGCAGATTCGCAATCAATTGTACTATTAATTACAATTTCCACGATTGTAATTTTGACTTTCGATCATTTTAAAGTGGTTGAATGTGCTGGAAACACAGCAACTATCAGTAAAACGAACAAAAATAACTTAATCCTGTGTTCACCTTATTAATGTTGACAACTGTTGTGTTCTCAGTACAAACACAATTGTGTAGTTTATCGTTTCTATTTCGGTGGTACGGAAGTCAGTAAGAAATGCGAGACTGCTGTGCAGCTTACACCTACTCACAGATTACATCTGGAAAACTTATTTTTGTGTGTGAAACACATTAGCAGGTAACCTGAAATGGGACAAAGAAACGTACATCTACATCTACATACATACTGCGCAAGCCACGGTGCAGTGCGTAGCGGAGAGTACCCTCGTATTCCGTACCAATACTAGTCATCTCATTTTCTTTTCTACACGCATATAGAACGAGGCGAAGACGACTGTCTGTACTCCGATGAGCCGAAACGTACGACCATGTTCTTAACAGAGTGTCTGTTCGTCTTTGGAACGAAATACATCACTCATTCTGCGTATCAGAGATCCGGCAGTTTGTTGGTAGGTTTGTGGATGTATGTAGCATCCTGTGTCTACCAACAGGTCATATAACTCGCATAAATGAAAGGTCGCTGATTTACATACGTGGTGATGGGGCCAGATATCGACCCAGATGGGTTTCATGGGATTTACATCAGGAAATTTTGGTCGTCTAGACATCTACGAGAGTCCACTCCTCAAACCACTGTAGCAAGGATCTTCTTCCGAGACACGAGCAATTATACTGCTGGATGATGACATCGCCGGCGAGAAAGACATCAAGCGTTAAGGGATGCAGAGGAGAACGTCTCCCAAAGCGTAATACTGCTCCCACCAACCTGTGTCCGGCTGTGGTACACGTCTCGAGCCGCGGTTCACTTCGATGACGGTGCTTGTGGAGACGACCAGTGATTCAGTGTAACAAAAATGTGATTCACCGTAAGAGTCTACGCGTTTCTATTAATCGACTGTAGAATCTCGATGGCCCCTTGCCCATTGCCATTGCATCATTGACGATGTCGTTGGATCAACATGCGAACATGTAGGCGTGGTCTGCTGCGGTGCTCCATGTTCAACAACATACGATGAACGGGGTGCTCCGAAATACCTTTGCGTGCACAAGCATTCTACTCTTTCGGCAGATATGTCACAGATCATCATTTATCATACTTTATAGAACACTCTCTAACGTTCCTCCATGAGAAGAAAGTCGCTTTCCCTCCAAACCAAATAAGCAGAATTCAAGAGCAGGTCGTACTAGTGTTCTACATGCGGTCGCCTTTACGGATGAATCACAGTTTCCCAAAATTCTCCCAATGAACCGAAGCTGACCATTCGCATTCCCTACCACAGTTCTCACATTCTCGTTCCATTTCACATCGCTGTGGAACGTTACGTCCAGATATTCTGTGCTAGGTGGTAGCCTTTAAATCGGCCGTAGTATACGTCGGACTCGCATGTCGCCACTATCAGTGATTGCAGACCGAGCACCGCCACACGGCAGGTCTAGAGAGACTTCGTAGCACTCGCTCAGTTGTACAACCGACTTTGCTAGCGATGGTTCACTGACAAAATACGCTCTCATTTGGCGAGACGATAGTTAGCATAGCCTTCAGCTACGTCATTTGCTACGACCTAGCAAGGCGCCATTACCAGTTACTATTGATTCTGTAAAACATGTACCGTCAAGAGCGATGTTCACCATTTATGGATTAAAGTTAAGTATTCCACAGCTACGTCCTTTTTTGCTAGTCTAATTCCTTGACCTGTTCCAGAACTCACGCCAGCCTGTGTGAGCTAAAATGCGTGCCTTTCGGCTTCCTCTCATAGTGGGTTGGTTGTCTTGCCAATCCACAACATATTTAAACGTCAGTGTGTCAAGCAGGTCACTACTAATGCTGTATCCGAAAATTACACGTTTGTTTTTCCTACTCATACGTATTAACTTATATTTAGCTCTAGATGCCATTCATCACATCAACTAGAAATTTCGTCCGAGTTACCTTGTATCTTCTTACAGTCAGTCAACTTCGACACCTTTCAGTACAACACAGCATCATCACCAAACAACTTGAGATTGCTGCTCACCCTCTTCACAGAGCATTTACGAATTGAATAATTAACAATGGTTCTGTCTCACTTCCCTGGGGCACTCCTAGCGATGCTCTTGTCTCAGATGAAAATTCGCCGTTGAGGACGACATACTGGGTTCTATTAGTCTTCGAGGCACTCGCATATCTGGGGATCTATTCCATATGGAATCTGCCTCTTTCCCTTATCCGTAATTCGCAGTATAGCATGTGAGAAAAGAGCAAGCTGAGTTTCGCACGAGCGATGCTTTCGAAAACCACGCTGACTCGTTGGCATTAGCGTCTCGGTATCAAGAAAACTTGTTGTACTCAAACTGGGAATACGCTCACAGATTCTGCAGCAAGTCGTGTTAGAGATATTGATCTGTAATTTTGCGAGCCCTATCGTCTGCCGTTTTTTTATACAGTAGTCAAATCCAGAAACCACCCATTAACCCGCATCTTACCCAAAACCACCTTCCATTCAACAGCAGATCAAGGCTTAACATGTTACCGTCGGCACAGCTTCCTTCTCGGTGTATCCCCGCTGTCTTTCCTCCGTCCACCGGGGAATCAGTACTTCTGGCTCACATTCAACACTGTCCCAGATTTCCTCCAAACTACCTATTTCTTTAATTATTCCCTTAAACTCATCTACTAAGTTTTCAGTATTATTTCTTTCCCTTCCTCGGAGCAGTCATCTACATCCTCCGATATTACTCCATCATAACTAGCTGACTTGTACTACAATTTACCATTGCTTCCATTCGAAAGGAATGAAACATTACGCGATAATTATTTAACACAATTTTGATAGCACCGGCATTACTGTAACAGCATACATTCACTTTCTTCAGTATTGGTAGTAGCAGTATTGGTATTATTAGTATCATGACTTGCAATTCATGAGCTAGGCAAAGTTCAGCGTTAACTCTCCCAGGACAGTTTAGACATAATAAAGGGCTCAATTCCTTACTATTGCCTCGTAAAATAAGTATGTGAATAAATTAATTAACAAATATATGAGTTTTTTGTAGAAAATATCCTATAATTGTAGTTATAGCACATAAGTTGTTAGCTGCAGGTATATCTCGAATGATATATGTTGGCTTACAGCCATATAATCACTAGAACTCATAGGACAATCAGCGTTACAGTTAATGATCGCCAGTTTTCCATTTTCGTTATTCTTAGTTACAAAAGATCGCTGTCGAACACTGTACAAATTTCTATATCAGATAAATTCATATCCTAAGCCTGGAGGTGTTATTAAATTTAGCTGCTTAGTAGCAGACTTTCCGATGGTTCGCTAGCACGTACAACTAAATACTGCTTTTCACAGAACTAGTTTCTATGGGTTTCTGCCAAAAACTGTGCTTTACAGAAACATGTGGTTATGGGCGGCTCAGCTCCTATGTTCAATAAAGAAAATCGTATCAGAGTCATTTAAAAATATTCTCAGCTCAGCTTCATTTATACTGAGGTGACAAAGATCATGCGATAGCGATATGTACGTACACAGACGGTGTTAGTATGGTGTGCACAAGGTGTAAAAGGGCAGTGCATTGACGGAGCTGTCGTTTTTACTCAGATGACTCATGTGAAAATGCTTCCCTTTGAACGTGGGACAGTAATTGGGGATCCACGCATGGGATATTCCATTTCGGTAATCGAGAGGGAATTCCGTATTGGGAGGTCCACAATTTGCTGCCGTACGCCCTCGCCAGCACACCGTTCGGCACTAGGATACATTGTATAGCAGGCTCTGAACTAGGCGTCCCTATGAGAAGAGAAGACCAGGACACGCCCCCAGACTACGCGCCGATGACGCTCCCTGGGCCGCGTGCATTCAGGCAGCCGTCGCCGACCGACCTGTCTCTCTCCTCAGCCCCCTTTTTTCCCCTCATCTGCCTGGATCCCACCCCCCCCCCCTCGATGTGCCATAGGTTGTGGTGTGTCATCTCCATGCCAACTTTTTAGTGCAGTGTTTAAGTGAGTGTTCAGTGTTGAATTTCCACCATTTTACAATTTAAAAAGTACCGTTTTTTTCGCCTGATTTTATTGTTATTATCTTCTTATTACGTTTTCAAATATTCTGTAGGCTGAAGAGCGGCGTACTAAGTTGCTGCCAGCCCACTTCCTCCAGGGTGGTTGGGGGGGGGGGGGGATCGAAACCCAATACAGAAAAAAAACAGCTGTCCCGTTCTCTCCTCTAGGTACCTTGCCCTGCTGTGAGACTCAGCTGGCATTGCGCCTCAATATGCCGCGCTGTGCTTCAGTCTTCCAGAGCGATAGTGGTCGTCTCGCACCTTAGCTAGCTACGAGGAAACGTTAGTCATAGTACATACTTGTGATATGGACACAGACAAGAGTCAAGAATTAATACATGATGTTTAATTGCTGTTAACCAAGGACATCACTGAAATTAAGCTCCACATGTGCATTTTGAGTTGCAGTGAGAGGAAACCCTCCACCGACCTATCATACCACCCTCTCCACATCCAGCCAGGAACCACAAGACATCACAAGAGGGCACAGCCACAACAAGTGGCGGCGAGTCTGATTAATAAGTTTTATTTACTTATCAAGTGTTATAGGTTGCAGCCGGAGAGTTGTAGTTAATGATTCTACACACATCAAAAAGAGTTCTGCATCACCCTGGTTCCCAGAACTCCTGCAGACAGACGTTGACTGTGGATATTTTATCACAGACACAGTCCTTTTGACTACTCAGAGATGCCTTTAACCCCTCCCAAAGATGTAAACAACCATGCATGAGCAACGCATATTAGACGGAGGGCGTCCGGCAGCCGATCAGTTCCTGTCATTCCACCAGGAAGGAGGTACACGGCTCTTATTGTCGGTAGTTCAACCATGCCTAGACGGTCAATATCGCAGTCCGATCACGTCCGCATTTTTACTTTGTGCCAGGAAGGGCTCTCAAGAAGGGAAGTGTCCAGGCGTCTCGGAGTGAACCAAGGCGACGTTGCTCGGACATGGAGGAGATATAGAGAGACAGGAACAGTCGATGACATGCCTCGCTCAAGCTGCTCAGGGGCTACTACTGCAGTGGATCATCGCTACCTACGGATTATCGCTCGGAAGAACCCTGACAACAACGCCACCAAGTTGAATAACGTTTTTCGTGCAGCCACAGGATGTCCTGTTGCCACTCAAACTGTTCGCAATAGGCTGCATGATGCGCAACTTGCCGGCCGCGTTGGTCTCGCGGTTCTAGGTGCGCAGTCCGGAACCGCGCGACTGCTACGGTCGCAGGTTCTAATCCTGCCTCGGGGATGGATGTGTGTGATGTCCTTAGGTTAGTTAGGTTTAAGTAGTTCTAAGTTCTAGGAGATTGATGCCCTCAGAAGTGAAGTCCCATAGTGCTCAGAGCCATTTGATGCGCAACTTCACTCCCCACGTCCATGACTAGGTCCATCTTTGCACGACGACACCATGCAGCGCGGTATAGATGGGCCCAACAACATGGCGAATGGACCGCTCAGGTTTGGCACCACGTTCTCTTCACCGATGAGTGTCGCATATGGCTTCAACCAGACAATCGACGGAGACGTTTTTGGAGACAACCCGGTCAGGCTGAACGCCTTAGACACACTGTCCAGCGAGTACAGCAAGGTGGCAGGTTCCCTGCTGTTTTGGAGTGGCATTATGTGGGTCCGATGTACGCGCTGACGGTAACGGAAGTCGCCGAAACGGCTGCACGATACGTGAATGCCATCCTCCGACCGATAGTGCAATCATATCGGCAGCGTATTGGGGAGGCATTCGTCTTCATGGATGACAATTAGCGCCCACATCGTGCACATCTTGTGAATGACTTCCCTCGACTAGAGTGGCAGCATGTTCTCCAGACATCAACCCTATCGAACTTGCCTGGAATAGACAAAAAAGGGCTGTTTATGGACGACGTGTCCCACCAAACACTCTGAGGGTTCCACTCAGAATCGCCGTTGAGGAGTGGGACAATCTGGACCAACAGTGCCTAGATGAACTTGTGGATAGTATACCATGACAAATACAGGGAAGCATCAATCCAAGAGGACGTGCTACTGGGTATTCAGGATACCGCCGTGTACAGCATTCTGGACCACCACCTCTGAAGGTGTCGCTGTCTGATTGTACAACATGCAATGTGTGGTTCACATGAGCAATAAAAAAGGCGGAAATGATGTTTATGTTGAACTCTATTCCAATTTTCTGTACAGGTTCGCGAACTCTCGGAACCGAGGTGAGGCAAAACTTATTTGATGCGTGTAGATAGATTACAAGTACTGGATATGGTATAACAGTTGTTTGAATAGGTTGGCCATCTACGAGAAAGTGTGTATCTCTACACGACACAACGTGAAATGATTCATTTGGGTTGAGTGAGACATGGTGGACTGTGTCATGGGGTGCCGTAATTGTGATAAGGGCCCCAAAATCGATACTGTTTCATTGATGCATCGCTATGTTTAATGATTGTTTCTCCAACTGATCTGGTGTTTAAGACTGTGTTGGTCCCATTTCTCTATTCAGCAAAGGCACTAGCAGTCATGTTTATGTCCGAGATTAGCTCTAGTATAATTTTTGTGCGTAGGTTCTTTGAGGTGCAGTCGCTCAAGTTTAACGTCCAACTGAAGACAGTGAGGAAACATCTCTTACTACGTCAGCTAGGGGCCGTTGCCTTCTTCTGTTGACGCATCCTGTAGGTTCCTGCACTTTCATGTAGCATTTGAACCTCTTTGTCAACCTTCCGTCGTCTTCTGACGAACACAGCTTGTCTGCCGTCTCTTTAAAAACATTCGAGTTTTTGTTTCTAATCTTTCCTCTGTCACTTAAATGCAGTAACTTATTGTGTGATTTAAGAATTATAAATTTTCTACAATTTATATCTTTGTTTAAGTAAATCATTTCAGTCTTGCTATTAACAGTTACCAAGGGCGTGAAAGTTTAACTTAGTGAAGAAAGTAGAACAGCTTTGATTTGTGTCCTACGGTTTCCAGCGATGGGAGGTTACATGTTGGTTTTAAGTGAAGCTGGCCGAACTATAACTGGATATACTGCACAAGAGAGTTGAATACGCCCACCTTTGTACGCATTGGCTGTATTGTACAATACTAAGCAAGGGAAAATTCTGACGTAATGAAGTCCCATTATTTACATCACTAAGACTTTTAATAACTACCTGGGATTCTGGTAAAAATTGTGTATTGACCATGTATTCTACAAGTTCGTAATCATAGCAACACTGTTATAGAATTATAGTGCAGGACAACCCACATTCACCAATACTGCTGTGATAATATTTAGTTCACTGTTCATTATATTTTTTTCAGATCGATTCCCAGAAAATTAACAAAATAATGGTGCCAGTTGTAACGAAAGGCGATGAGGCCAATAGCATCCCCGTATCCAAGGGAACGATGCCGCGAAGTTGATGAATGGGAGTCTGGCCGCGGGCCTGGCGGCAGAAGTGGCGCAGCTCAGCCGTTTCTGAGGTGCGGAGAGTCGAACCCAGGAATAGCCGGCACAGGACAGGAGCTGTCTGCGCCGCCTCCCTGGACAGCGCGTGCGAGGCCACTGTCACCATTAACACCAGTGACGACTGCCACAGTATATGCAAAATAAATTTCACCACGATCTGTTTCTGGTGCTGTAATGAATCATCGGCAACTGTATTCCAAGATATACTGCACAGCGCTGTCACCATGAATAAAACTAAGAATATCTGGTGGGCCGATAGGACCTCCTGGGACAGCTTGGACAGTGCGGCGTAGACTCTCCTCATCTTCCGGTAGCGTTCCGCAAGTGGTCGCCGCTGCCATCTCACTCCGGCTGTAGCTCTCAGACACTGGTTGAGCTGGCGTAAGTCACTCATCACAAGAACAACGAGGCCCACATATCTGGCAACAGCGGTAAGTACAATAACACATGAGAACAGTGTTAACATCTGTGTCCATTTCATCTCCTTCCTCAGACATTACAACGTCACAGCAACTACACGTAGCGCGAGAGGGCCTCCAAACACCACTTTGCTGGAGATCCTCACCGCCGCACTGGAGAAACGGCGCGACTCCAGGATGCCCCTGTCCCGATAAGACAACAGACTGAGGATCCTCTGGTACTTGTGGGTGTTTCGAAACATGTCTGCGGCGACCGCCATCGCCGTGGTAGCGCAGTATGTCGTCATATAGCCTACCAACCACACGAAGGTAATTGAGTCCTTTTTTCTTGCGTTCATAGCTTGCATGTGGACGTGCGCTGTTATTGCTATTTTCAAGACGAGAACAAAAGCTGCGTACAGTGTACCAACAGGTATTCTCCGTAGCTCACACTTTTCAATGTCGACTGTGAACGGCGTCAACCCGAATACCCTGCAGATGGCGTGGTATCGCGCTACAGATCTTAAGAGGTCTCTCCTGTTCACCATTTCAACATTGGCTACCACTCCAGGATGCCTACGTTACCTGTGATGAAAGAAAAATGTTCCCCACTTATGGTAAGCAAGATGCTTGCATTACAAAGAGATTTAATCTAAAATTAACAACATACGACTGATTAACAAAGTACACTCAGATTTGGGATAGCACTTCGAACGTAAATGAGTCATGGTTCCACAAATCAACTGGAGAACAATGGAGTGAACATAGTCATGATTAAAAAACTCCTTCATAACACTATTTTCCGGCATCTGAAATCAATACAAAACTATGACCATTGTAGCGAAACAAAACTTGACCATCTAGTAGAGTTCCTGCACTTTACAGACCGCAAATAGTGAAAACTGAGAACTCTAATCACTCACGTATAAGTTGTTGTGTAGACCTACATTCAACAAAGTTAGTAAGACTGACCCTGCCGTAATATATTTATTAAATACTACAAGTATAATTATTGTTACGCAAAAACCACCTATCAAGCTCATTGCAAAGTTTACTGTTACGAATATCCTTAAGGAATCTTGCTTACATCTCAGACATAGTCTGAAGGATTTCAACATTTAGAGTAAAGCAACAAAATAAATTAAAATAAATAAGACAGTAAAGATGGAGTGTTAGGAGAATATATTGGATCGTAATCGGGAACCATTACAGACGGCGCACTAAATCAGCTGGAGAGGGACGTGGTGGTTGCCACTTGAAGGAGTAGTGTCGACAGTCATCAAGGTAAGCCACGCAAACCTACATCGTCTGGCTAAATAGAAATTTGTTTCCGTGTCCCATATACATAAGTTTACTATCTCAAATTTTATCGACAGCTTTTTTTTTTTGCCAATATGGTATGACAGTAAACTGATCTTCTTTGTTATCATGTTTCCTCGTTAGTGTAATGCTACCTTTATTTTATTTTCCTTCCATTTAGGTGTAGCCCTTAATAAAAGTTTTGTCGTGTAAACTCTAGTAGTAGCAATAGTTTTCTTCTGTTATTTGATAATTAAGTTAGATCTAAAAAGTTTATTTTATTATGGTGTTCATGCTCGATTGTACGTACATTTTTGTGTGAAATAAGATAATGGAATAACAATACGGGAAGAACAGATTGCTGCTCATCACACAGACGAGGCATTGAGCTGCAGACAGGCACAATGGAAAAACAATTTAAATCCTGAGTTTCAAGACATAGTCCTTCTTCAGAAATAGAAAACACACACATATTCAAACAAGCACAGTCCACACAGACATGGCCACTGTCTCTGCACAGTAGGGCCTGACTCTTGGTATGTCGTGCTCAGGCGCGTAGGGACAGCGGTTATGTCTGTGTGAGTTATGCTCGTGTGAATGTGTGTGTGTTACTTATTTCTGAAGAGGAATTTTGCTCTATGGCTTAGTTTTGCAACAGTCTCTTTGATCGAAACTCTCTGTGACTCAATGCCTCCTCATGTGGTGACCAGCAATCAATCTGTTCCATATTGCTTATATTATTGTATAATTTATTCTATTCAGTGGAATATATCTATTTATTTTTCTGATCGTTTTGTAATGTTAGGGTGTTATCTACACACCTGTACAAGAAGTAAATATTATTAATCCATGTGAGATGGTTATAAGGAAATTAGTTCTCAGTATGGTGTAGTAAAATATTAGTTAGTGTACCAAGAAGGTAGTTTCCCATTACTGAACCTTATTCTAGCATATGTAGTTGGTTATTGGACTTGGAATAGTTATGGGAGAGTTATAATTTTAGTAAAGTAATGAAATTCGTCTACAACTATTGCGTTCATCTGACGATGTGTGAGTATATTATATTTGACAATTTCAGTGGTCTCATCAACTCCTCTGTTGGTGAACATGTTGATTACATTCAACAAAATTTTTTAAATGGTGTATAATGTTGATGTCTATAATTTGTTGTACCATTTCACTGAAACTATTCACTGTATACTGGCTTCTGCTTATACAGTCTTGAGTAAGTGTATGCACTACCTTGTTTTCTTAGTCAGATTTCAGTACTCTTATACAGTTTATTACTAGATTGATAGGGCTGCTACGTATATGACTTTTTGGTAGTGACCGCAATGTATTTGCGGATGGGTTCATTATGGAGCAATATGTATTCTTCCCTTTTGTGAAGTAACTGTTGAAAACTATTTAGAGATTTTTAGTTTTTTATGCAAATGAAATTCGAAGATTCTTTTTCTACAGACTGTCTTCAATATGACTGCTGCTGTATTCTCTTGTCAGTTACTATTGCGTTGTTAGTGTTATTTTCTCACAAATAGTACCGATAGTTTAGGTATTGGGGAATGTGTCAGATAATATCAAATGTTCATGTCAAAAGTCCAAGTTGAGAACAAGTATCAGAACACGCAACAGAAGACAAACTTGTCATTCTATGGAACAAGCCGCAACAGCACACATTCAGGAGTGTATAAGTTAATACGCGGTTGCCATGAAATAACAACCATAGGACAAACAGGAATATTTCAAAACAATATTCATGGAATTTGCGAACTTCACTGACATGAAACTGTCTTCATTTAGTTTACATCTAAAACTACAAAAACTCAGTTAGTGATGTAACACGATGCCTGGCAGTCCCAGCGACTGCTGAAAACCGTAGGCAAGCAAATATTTTAGACGAAACATGAAGTTTTACATATCTGACGAAACATCCTGCATTGCTTTTAACAGAGAGAAGGAGTTAAAAAAGAAAAAATGCATCGAAAATTTCACGAATTCTCTTACAAATGTCTACTGTTGAAATACATTCCTTTGTAAGATATTCTGTTACCAAAGATAATCTAATGTACAAATCATTAGGTATAACCTGTGATCAGTCAAGTTAATCACCTTTCGATTTAAGGTACATCACATTTGACAATCATCTACCATATCTACAGGATGAGTCAAAATTATGTGAAGAATTTTAATTTTGTTTCGTTTTTTGCTCCAGTTTGTTAGAACCGATGTCTGATAGACTCACACTTGAGCAGAGAAGAATGATTGCAAGATTACTTGAAGTTGTGCTGCGGGCGAAAAAAGTGTGGCGAAAGTTTGCAGAACGATTTTCAGGTAGATGGTCACCTGCTCGTTTACCAGGAGATTTGTAGCAATTGGATTAGTGGCAGAAAACTATCAGTAAACTGTATTGCTGATCGTTGAGTGCATTAACTGTGTTGATCAGGTTGAGACTCTGTATAACGAAAACTCGGAGCAAGTCCTTTTTATCAAATAGTATTCACATAATTATGGCTCACCCTGTATGTGCTGAGTACCAGTGGCATACGCTCAGGTAATAATATGTAAATTATTGACAAAAGTTTTTGGCATGTGCATTGAAAAATATACGTAACTTGTGGGTCATATGAAAAAATAACTGATATGGGACACTGTGCACCTGAGCAAAATGTCTTTTGTAGTGCTGATACCGCTGGAGATGAGTATGTGTCCCAGTTCTAATATGGAAATAAGTAATTAAGAATATTATCTACAGCAAAATTTACGACAGTCAGCCTCAGTCTATCACCAATCCTTGACAGCTCTGGTCTGCTGCGCTCGTTATATCTGCATATTCCTTCTGTCTTCCGTATCCCAATACTTAAAGAGTCTTTTTGCAGTTCATTTTTAATAATCTGCACCTCACACGGTATAAACTAATTCCAGAGAGTAAGCCATCCTATTAACTTTCATGTAGCACACTCGTCCTATCAGAACTGAAATACTACGAGTCTCCTGGCTCTTCTTCTTCACCTTTGCCGTTGACCAGTTGGCTACGGAATCGAGTAAATATAAAATGCAGTAAATGAAGCAGGCAAAAAGGAATGCAAACGTCTCGAAAATGGGATAGACAGGAAGTGCAAAATGGCTAAGCACGGATGGCTAGAGGACAAATGTAAGGATGTAGAGGCTTATCTCACTAGGGGTAAGATAGATACTGCCTACATGTCATAGCAGGTCGTACACCTGAAGAACATTTGCAAATTTGCGTACTTTGTTTCGTGTGTTATCTGATGCAAGACTAGAGTGTAGACTGGACAACAGTGATTTTTTTAAACCTGAATTGAAATATCTTGGTCATGTCATAAACCGTCAAGGTGTAAGTTCTCTATAGTCGCATTTGTTAACTATACCTGATTTGCCTGTTCCTCGCAATGTTACACAATTGCAGTAAGTTTTAGGGAAAATGAACTATTATATTTGGTTCATACCGAATGCTGCACAAATTACAGTTACACTGCATCGCTTGCGTCGGAAGAATCTCCCCTTTGTTTAGACAGTTGAGTAGCAAGTAGCTTTCCAAAAACTTAAAGATGTATTGCCGGCCGGAGTGTTGGGTCTGAATCTTTCTGTTCTAGGTGCTACAGTCTGGAGCCGAGCGACCGCTACGGTTGCAGGTTCGAATCCTGCCTCGGGCATGGATGTGTGTGATGTCCTTAGGTTAGTTAGGTTTAATTACTTCTAAGTTCTAGGCGACTGATGACGTCAGAAGTTAAGTCGCATAGTGCTCAGAGCCATTTGAACCATTTTTGAAAGATGCATTGTTCAGGGATCGATACTTAATTCAGTTTGAGCCTGAAAAACCATATGTATTGCAAGTTAACGCTTCCTGTTACGGTATCGGTGCCGTGCTTTCGCACAGAATTGGTGATAAAGAGAGGCCTGTTCCTTTCGCATCAAGTATGTTGTCCAGAGTTCAGTGTAACTATTCATAAATTGAGAAAGAGGCTTTGGTTATTGTGTATGGTGTCACCAAATTCCACCACTATTTGTATGGTACAAAATTCTACTTAATAACAGATCACAAGCTTTTTCAGTCCTTTTTTCATCCCACGAAACCGGTTCCTTTCCAAACTACCCAAAAATTACAAAGATGGGCTTTGTTGTGGTCTCAGTGCCAGTACAAGGTTGTGTACCGTCCGACTGCTCAACATGGTAATGCGGACGCACATTCACGTCTTCCGATTGGCCCTGATACAGATTTTGACGCTTCTGCTGCATCTCGTTACCACATCGATTCTCAGGTTTCAATTTTTTTTGCTGAACTACAGGAAAATTACACAGGCCACGGAACCTGATCCAGAATTGTACATTTTGCTAAAATTCATTCTCACATCTTGGCCTCGTTTCATGTGTAGCTTAAAGAACTCTGTCGTGAGCCGATACTTTGCATGTCGGCGTAGCCTCGCTATACAGATAGGGGTGATTCTTGTTCAGAATGACAGTGGATACCCATGTGTGTTGATCCCTATAGCTTTGCAAAAAGGTGTGTTCCAATTACTTCACCAATGGGGATTGTTCGGAGGAAACATTTAGCGCGTCGACACTGTTCTTGACAGGGTATAGACACCCAAATAGAACGGATGACGTCACAGAGTGACGCATGTGCGGAAAATCAGTCCGCTCCGCCACAAAAATCACCATGGCAATGTGTGCACATAGACTTCGCAGGACCTTTTTGGAACGCTCGTTGGTTGATTGTGGTTGACTCGTATAGTAAGTTTACTTTTGATGTGCCAATGAACTCGACAACGTCACGTAGGTGTTGTCCTCTATTTTTTTCCGCGAAGGTGTATCTGAAGTAATAGTGTCAGACAACGGACCTCAGTTCACGTCAAATGAGTCTGTCAGAACCTTCAAACAGTAAATGGCCAAACTTCGCTCCGCACACACCAGGGAGGAAGCACTGCAACTGTTTCTTGCCTCCTATCGTTCGCACCCACGAGATGGACCATCGCCGGCGGAAATGCTTCACAGCCGCCGCCATCGGACACTGCGCCACCTGCTCCATCCTCCTCAGCATCCGGCGTCGAAGGAAGGCCGCAAGTATCGCTTCGCGTCGCATGTTACTGTCTTTTACGGGGTGTCTAGCGGCAGCAGACGGTGGGCGCGGGGTGAAATTGTCCCCGTCGACTCGGCGCATGCATGTACCTTATTTCAGGTCCAGACGGCATGCAGCGCCGCCATCAAAATCAACTTCGCCACTGCCATGTGCACGGTGATCTTTGTGTGTCTCTTCCCCCACATTCATGGATCCCGAGGACAGCGTGGCCACAGCAGCCGCCAAAGAGTGTCATCAATACACCGCGGGACGATCCCATGGAGACGGAGCCGCTTCCGCCTTCTCTAGTCCTACTGTTGCAGCTGGATCCGCGCACATAGCAGTAGTCGACTCCTTCCACATCAGGTTATTGGCCTCTGGAGGTGGATGCGTACCCTTCTGGTTGTTTTCCGGGGGACGTTTCCACCAGAGCGCAGGCCGGAAGGAGCGGTGCCAGCGGAACCGGAAGTTTGACGCCCCCTGCAGTCACAGCTTCCGGTCCAGCGCAGCGTCCAGCCCCGGCCTCCTCTGCCGTTGCCACGCTCTCTACCCGACCACTGTCCGTCTACTTGAGGGGGGGGGGGGAGGGAGGAACTTTCCGGGAATTTTCCGGCGTAACATCAAGCGCCGGCACGTCGGCATGGAAACTCATAGTAGAGAAGGCTGTGAGACGACATCAGCCAATAGTACGCTGACTAGGAAGACACCGCAATAGGAGCGGCATCTATAAGAAGAGAATGTAAGTGCTGCTCCAGCTAGCCTCTATCGCACTAGAAGAGCCGCCCTTGAAGACGAGCTGTGACATAAGCTGCTTAGCAGCAACTTATGAGCTTGTATGATCTGCTTGAACGGAAATTGTATAAATCGAGAGACAATTATTGTTTTCATGTCGCCATTTGCTTGTTGCCCATCTTTGTAGAAACGCATGTGTTGTCAATTTAACATATTGTAATAAACTCTATTAATAGGATTTGCTAGAAATGTTGATTAGCCATCCGAGAAAGGAGATATCTAGGCACCCTCCATTGTACGATTGGGGAAGATCCCACAAATAGGATCAGTCAGGTCCTTCGGAAATTCTTCAGTCACCTTACTTGGCATATCAGTTGATGGTCCCCATAAGAAAGCGCCTCATGCTCGGTGTTTTTCTTGCTGTAGAATGATTCTATTTGCCTCAACATTATCTCTCCACTGATAGGTATTAACATTGACCACCATATCATATCTAGAAAGTTTTCGACAAACTCATTCTCCTTTTGTGATACAACATTGAAGTGCTCTCGATAGAATCTAGCGTTGTTCTGTTTCGTATAGCTTGTCCTGTTCCTTATACCACTGTACCCACCTCTCTTTGTTTCCTCAGACCTAATGTATTTCAAATACGAAGAGTACACTGCTGGACATTAAAACAGAGTAACAAAAAGCATAGTCTATAATTTTATTCTACTTGCAGTGCAACAGTATGTAACAGTTTGGCAGAGAAATACTTTACTAATTTTTTTCATTGAAGATGTACAAGGTGCAGAGTGGTGTCAGGATTGCGCTTGTATTCAGGTGTCCCGCTGCTCATTACGGTGATTGTGAGTGTTATTTACCTGTGTAGAAGAATTTCAACCAAAGGGATGACAGTTAGTAGGTCAGGGAAGTGTGAAAGAAAGATTAATTTATCCATCCCATTAGTTATAGCAGTTGATTTGCTGCCCTGAGCAGCGAGTGTCTGACGTCGGTCCTGGATATTAGTGAAGTGTTAAACTCAGCTAGCAGCCTCCACAGACCAGCCAGTTTACAGCGGTAACAGGCCAAGGAGAGGTGTCAATGGCGTCAGTGCTTTGGCAGGTGGGGAAGTGCAAAGTCAGGCCCCTGGGCCAGCGTCAGGCTGCTGTGGAGGCGAGGAGATGCAGGCACGATGCTGTGAGTGCGCTGAGGTAGGCAGTGTGGGCGGGAGCGACAGTCGCCTGCAGAACTAGTGAGCCAGCAAAAGACAGCAGCCGAGTGTGCACGCAGTACGGACGCAATGACTCCTCGACTGGTCAAGCCGAGGTGCGAACCCCAACCCACTGTCAGCCAGTGAGTGGTCTCCTGACTGAAGGTACCAGGTCGGCACTCTGCAGCATCGGGCCTAGGTCCTGCCAGTAGCAACCAATGTAGGCCACCTCTAGTTGTGGCAGCTAGATGAATCATATCAGGTCAGCGAGTAGCACGGAACATTTCTCGAACTCTGCTGGCAGTGGTTAGTGCTGCCTGACTAAAATGGGCAGCATTAATGTGAGTTTCACCCACGAACGGTTTGCTGAGGCAGCATATCTTCTTACATAGGAAAAATAATAGCCAGGTGTTGGTCCAGAACGTGTGGTAACTCTGGTCGGCCTTACTACATTCTGACTCCTTTACTTCTACTTTGTCAGCACTGTTCGGCCCTGATGGAGACGGTACTCCTAGAAGTATGGTAACTTTGTATATGGCAAGGCCTGAATGGTAATTTTTGCTGTGTCAGACCGGACCATTCAGAGCTTCTTGCCAAAGAACGCCTAGGCGCCCTCCTTTGTCCTGCTACCATGTACCTTCTTCTGTCAAGTAATGATGGCTACTGACATCAATCTGGCTACACTAAGTACAAAGAAACCGTGGCACAACAAAAGAGTGACATTCATAACACAGAGCTTGCACCTCAGATGGCAACAGTGGCTCTAAACCTGCAGTGTACGTAGCCGAAACGGAGCTGGAACACAGATATGGGCACATCATTCCATTCTGTTTAAACATTGTCGTGGAGGTGGTTAGTTAGTGATTAAGGCATTCCAGTAACTCTATCTCTTATTACCAGATAGTTTCTCTAGATGACACATCCCACAATAAGCTGAGTTTGGCCAGAGTTGGATATCAACAGTATCAAGGTACGTCATAATAGGATTGGCAGCCTGCAGCTTCATAGTTTCTTGTTTAGATGTAACGTCATGGGGCCACCGACATGATAATAAATGCAATATCTGTTGTTCATCTTATCTACTATGCGAACCAGAACTGATCGTGTAGCGTACCCAGTGACATCCCACACCAACACGCCATGTGCTGTGTCCATACGACAGTCTCGCGCTGACTTTAGAGGCTTGCGCACACGGACACGTCTCTCGGGACACAATACATAGTGGAGACTCGTCTCAAGAGATGCTGTGGTGTCACTCTAGTGTCCATTGTTGCCGTTCCTCTGCTGGTGTACCTCTCTCTGTTGCTGAGATTCCGTGGTGCTCCTCTCGTCGTTGCACATCGCGTATACGTTCTTGCCTTGCTGGAAGCAAGCCCACTTCCCGACTCAAGAAATGTGATGTTACTGTACGATGCTGTAGGGCCAAGCCAGTCCGCTCGCACTCTAGTCGCGTGCGATCATTCAGGCCTTTCGTGGTGTTCGGCAAAGTCACTATGATCTCATGAATTTCATATTTACGTGGACATCGTGGCATGCCAAACAACACGTGCAGCAACATTGTGGAACTGCAGACCCGATAGGTCATGATACTGCTGCAGTCGAATACCAGAATGTGTTGGCAGACAGTCCACGTTCTTATACAAATTACAGTAATCAACATTCACATAACATTTATTAATAAGAAACCCCTCTGTGTAACCTTTTCTTTTATACAGAATGTGGTACAAGTAATATTCACGCCAGTTGCTCGTTTCTTGCATGCCATCTTCATGTTCCTGTTGTTTCACTTTTAAAAGGCAGCAATTTACAAACTTTTCTTAATGTATTAAATTTCAAGGCACACGGGTGCCATTATTATCAAACATTACTTTGTCTGAAAGACACTAACCTGTTTACCCTGAAGACGCGGACCTTACGTGTACAGGTTCGGTAGCGAGTTCTTGTTCTACCGGCCATGGCAGCTATGGTCGCTGAAATAATGCATAAACACAGGGAACAGAGAGTTACGTATCTATCGACTGTGAAAAAATACTTGGATGACTGCAGCTATGTCTGCATTCGAAAAGAACGAAGAAGAGAAACTGAGTGCATGGAGAATGGTTTGGCCTGGAACAGACGTGTTGGTATTAGGTATTCATTTGTTTCCAAGCGAGAGCCACTTTAACACACTCTCCGAGGTAAAATAGAATCAACACGGACTTTTCTTCCCAGTTCCGAATAAAAAGCATTAGCCATTAATGTCATGAATGGGAATTCAGGGTTATAACAAAAAATTTCACTTTGTCATATACATTTTCTTACCTTCACAATTTATTTGTGCGTGTAGTTCGCACCATAGGCCGTATTTCTGCAAATAATTTAAGTAGATGTAATGTTCCAGTCCGCTTGAGTTTCGCGATATTAATAATGAATTATTAAATAAAATGCGAGTGTTTTAGCTCAGGAAAAGTTCACAAGAGGAACAGAAAAAAAATGGCTCTGAGCACTATGGGACTTAACTTCTGAGGTCATCAGTCCCCTGGAACTTAAAACTACTTAAACCTAACTAACCTAAAGACATCACACACACCCATACCCGAGGCAGGATTCGAACCTGCAACCGTGGCGGTCGCGCGGTTCCAGACTTTAGTGCCTAGAACCGCTCGGCCACACAGGCCGGCCAGAGGAACAGAATTGCATAAGGAAGCAGAAACTGATTCACGGCATTGTGGACATACAGAAGATCACGACAGCACCCCTTATTCTGTACAGGCTATTTGTCGTTAACTGACTGACCGAGAGTTGGCACTTTGAATGGGAGCAGCCAGAATTTGTGTTTGCATAGTACGACTGGAACGCATTGAAACATATGCATATAACCTACCAACTGAAATATTAGTCAATCTGGACAGGACTTCCTACGTGACAAGCAACTACAAAGCATTCTTTAAAAATCTTTCATTCCATCTTAAAGGAGATGTTGGGTTACAGGCCTTTCCAGCCAGTAATTGTATTCTGTGTTGTTGTGACGCCACTTATTTACGACACCTGGATGCATATTTAATTTTGTAGAGCATTTAACTGGATCCAGATGGGTAGCTGAGAGCAAGATGTTGTTCATTAAGTTTCTTTCGTGCCATGTTCCTGCATATGCCTTACGTCTGTGAGAAAAACCTCTCTGTCGATAAAAAAACCGAGGTAGAAATTCGTTGCCCGTTGTTTGTCTTACGTACGTTCATATTCTCTCAGTGGTCTTGATAATGCTATAGTGTGATTTTGTAATTCGATGGTGTAAGATACGTTTCTGTCTAATTCTGTGGAAGACGAGAAACTTTAAAATCTTGCCGCTCCAGAGAATATTATCTTCTGCTATAGGAGTTGATTGAAGTAATTTTGCTCAGTAAGTTGTTCTTCTCTATATCAGGCTGCTACATTATCCCAAATCCTTGTAGGTGCTCTTGGTTTGTCGACAGTTTCATTGAGTTCTTCGTTTTCCAGAGGATTCTGTTGCAGTGAATTGGATACTGCTTCGAGAAGAATATATGGGAAAATGAACTTTTGAATTTCGGAAAATTGAACGTTTTATTATAGGGCTACAAGAGTGATTTGGTGAGTCTGTTGTTACGTAGTCTGTTAACCCCGAATCTGGTGATTTCTTCTTCTGTTCTGTGTAGTATGTTCTTCGTTTTAAGTGTTTCGTAAGGGAGTTTGTTTGTAAGCTATACCGTAGATCTTCAGCAGTGTGTTCTTGGTTTTAAGTGTTTCGTAAGGGAGTTTGTTTGGAAGCTATACCGTAGATCTTCAGCTAATTGAAGCATCCTCTGGTTAGCAGACAGAGTTTATTTTTTCGTTTCATTAGAGTGCAAGAAGAGAAACTGGTAGCTCCAGTCCATGTATTTGATATTTCGTGAGACGTACGAAATTATGTCGGCTTTCAGTTTATTTAATCTTTTCAGTCATGTCTCTCTGGCTACTTAAGAGTTCATCTAGACAGATGTAGACAAGGTATTTGACGTTTAGTTGTGGAGCAATTTCTTGTCCACAATGTCAAATGTAGCTGTTGGGTTATCCTGTAGTCGGCGATTAGTAAGATTGCCGTGTCTGAAAAGGAAAGGTTTACTTTTTGGTGGATTAGATCAATCAGATACTCATTTTACTGGGCTACGGTTCAAGTTTGCTGATGTAGCTGTTGACTTGTTCATTGATTGCATTCGAGGTGGGCGCATGACACCAGTAAGTGGTGTCATCTGCACATAGAACCATGTCTTCATTCAACCACCGGGGTCTTGGTATATCCGCTGTGTATATCGTCCATAAATAAGTGGATATGACGGCAGCATGGGGCACTCCCGGTCTGGGTGTGGAGAAGGACGATTTTTGGCCCCCATCTCGTAGCTGTACTTTTCAGTTTCAAATGAGCTTATCTAATAATGGTACTATTGCAGGTGGGAAGTTGTGCTTTAGCACTTTGTGAAGATGTCTGTATCTTATCAAAAGCGAGTTCTGTGTCTAGAAAGAGGGTAGCAGTTACACCTGTGAAATTGCAGGGTTCCGCTGCATTGCTAATAAGCCTTAATCATGGATCAGCGGGATTGTGTTTCTGAAACCAGCTTGTTCATGTGATATAATGCTTTTGCCTTCTGCAAAATGTTATAGTATGTTGTCAATTATGTCTTTCAAATTCTTGTCAATTATTTATAATTATTTTCATATTTCTAAGTTTGGTTTCAAAGTCGGTTTGCTGAGTGGTGAGTTCGACACGGTTCCTTCTTTATTTCATGTAAATCACAAATTGTACAAGGTTGAATTCTTTCAGTCCAGGTATTTAAAGACTTAGCGGTTTCCTTGGCGTCCAGATTTTCAATGATAACAATTCTAGTTAGAACACTCAGATCACTCATTACTGGGTTCTCACCGGATTCTGTCGACATGCTGGCGTTTCATTTCGAGTTACGCCTGGAGCGTGCCTTTTAAAAACCTTCGTTCTTATGTATCTCAAGAGATTCCGTTTCATGAGGAGAACCATTTGTTTAGCAATGAGTAGCTGGTTGTTGGACGCACTCACATTGCTAAGGCTGCCGAGATTGTTGGTGTCGGTTGGTGACAGTTGGGATTCGACTGTGCCGTTGCGTCAGATCTGATGATTTTCTCGCGTTTTTTGTTTAGCATGAAGAACGCTGACTCTGCATGGTGGAGATGGGATTACCTGAGCATTCTCTTCATACAGTTTGTTTTGGACATGATTCCTGCCATATACCATTTGCTTCTTTTACTAATTTGACATTCATAGTACCTATATTTTGTCAAACAGTGAAAAATAAATCAAATTACACTTACACCTCAAAAAGACCCAGTCTGAGAAAAATAAACATCATTATAGGCAACATAATGAGATCACAAATATCTCATTCTCTCGATCAGTCCTGTAGATCTACTCGACCTCGTGTTTATAAGCTGACATATGGAAGCCAAAATAAAATATACATTAGAATGGACAGAAGGAATTTTAAAAACAATGTTCATACCACATCTGAATCTCACTGCCATGATATTATCTTCATCGGCTCACCGTTAAAACAACAAGTTCCACACACCAATGGAAAAGGACATGTGCTAAATATTTTACAAGAAATAGAAAGTTTCTTATATATGATAAAACATCAAGACAGTATTTTGAACGAACAGGTTGAATCAAAACAATTCATTGTAAATTTCACCAATGTTATTCTAAATGTTTCACGTTGAAAAACATTCCTTTCTTTAGATAATGTGTTAACGTAGATTACACTATTTAGGAGTGAAATTATATAGTCTCTGATATAGCAAAGTTAGTCATTATCTTTGTATGTGAAGCACTCTACCATTAAAACTTAAACAATAACCAAATATATGTTCTGATTGCAACTGGTATATTATCAGTTAAGATTAAATATGTCACTGGCTAACGTCTGCTATGTAAGTTGTGTGAAAAAACAGCTGTCATGTAAACTAATAATAAACAGTGCTCACTCGACGTAAATCTGCGTCGAAGTATATTTTGTCTTCTCTAATGCTAGTAGTGCTACTGACGGACTTTTGCTCTTGTTACTATCCCAGCAATGTATAAACAAAAGAATTCTCTGTTGTTCAGTTTATGTGAGTCAACCCCAGTACCAACAGCCCTGGTGCCTCATACTTTTCGTAATCCAACAAAAAACCTGTTTTTTAATGGTTCAGTTTTAATAATCACTATCTCCCAACGTATAAAATAGTCCCAGAGACCCACCCATATTTTAAACTTTAATGTAACACACTCATCACATCAAAAGTGAAAGCTCAAAATGATTCTCTTCCAGCAGAACTGGAATATTACATACATCTACATCTACATCTACATCTATACTCCGCGAGCCACCTTACGGTGTGTGGCGGAGGGTACTTATTGTACCACTATCTGATCCCCCCTTCCCTGTTCCATTCACGAATTGTGCGTGGAAAGAACGACTGCTTGTAAGTCTCCGTATTTGCTCTAATTTCTCGGATCTTTTCGTTGTGATCATTACGCGAGATATATGTGGGCGGTAGTAATATGTTGCCCATCTCTTCCCGGAATGTGCTCTCTCGTAATTTCGATAATAAACCTCTCCGTATTGCGTAACGCCTTTCTTGAAGTGTCCGCCACTGGAGCTTGTTCAGCATCTCCGTAACGCTCTCGCGCTGACTAAATGTCCCCATGACGAATCGCGCTGCTTTTCGCTGGATCATGTCTATCTCTTCTATTAATCCAACCTGGTAAGGGTCCCATATTGATGAGCAATACTCAAGAATCGGACGAACAAGCGTTTTGTAAGCTACTTCTTTCGTCGATGAGTCACATTTTCTTAGAATTCTTCCTATGAATCTCAACCTGGCGCCTGCTTTTCCCACTATTTGTTTTATGTGATCATTCCACTTCAGATCGCTCCGGATAGTAACTCCTAAGTATTTTACGGTCGTTACCGCTTCCAATGATTTACCACCTATGGCATAATCGTACTGGAATGGATTTCTGCCCCTATGTATGCGCATTATATTACATTTATCTACGTTTAGGGAAAGCTGCCAGCTTTCGCACCATGCATTAATCCTCTGCAGGTCCTCCTGGAGTACGTACGAGTCTTCTGATGTTGCTACTTTCTTGTAGACAACCGTGTCATCTGCAAATAGCCTCACGGAGCTACCGATGTTGTCAACTAAGTCATTTATGTATATTGTAAACAATAAAGGTCCTATCACGCTTCCCTGCGGTACTCCCGAAATTACCTCTACATCTACAGATTTTGAACCGTTAAGAATGACATGTTGTGTTCTTTCTTCTAGGAAATCCTGAATCCAATCACAAACCTGGTCCGATATTCCGTAAGCTCGTATTTTTTTCACTAAACGTAAGTGCGGAACCGTATCAAATGCCTTCCTGAAGTCCAGGAATACGGCATCAATCTGCTCGCCAGTGTCTACGGCACTGTGAATTTCTTGGGCAAATAGGGCGAGCTGAGTTTCACATGATCTCTGTTTGCGGAATCCATGTTGGTTATGATGAAGGAGATTTGTATTATCTAAGAACGTCATAATACGAGAACACAAAACATGTTCCATTATTCTACAACAGATTGACGTAAGCGAAATAGGCCTATAATTATTCGCATCTGATTTATGACCCTTCTTGAAAATGGGAACGACCTGCGCTTTCTTCCAGTCGCTAGGTACTTTACGTTCTTCCAGCGATCTACGATAAATTGCTGATAGAAAGGGGGCAAGTTCTTTAGCATAATCACTGTAGAATCTTAAGGGTATCTCGTCTGGTCCGGATGCTTTTCCGCTACTAAGTGATAGCAGTTGTTTTTCAATTCCGATATCGTTTATTTCAATATTTTCCATTTTGGCGTCCGTGCGACGGCTGAAGTCAGGGACCGTGTTACGATTTTCCGCAGTGAAACAGTTTCGGAACACTGAATTCAGTATTTCTGCCTTTCTTCGGTCGTCCTCTGTTTCGGTGCCATCGTGGTCAACGAGTGACTGAATAGGGGATTTAGATCCGCTTACCGATTTTACATATGACCAAAACTTTTTAGGGTTCTTGTTTAGATTGTTTGCCAATGTTTTATGTTCGAATTCGTTGAATGCTTCTCTCATTGCTCTCTTTACGCTCTTTTTCGCTTCGTTCAGCTTTTCCTTATCAGCTATGATTCGACTACTCTTAAACCTATGATGAAGCTTTCTTTGTTTCCGTAGTACCTTTCGTACATGATTGTTATACCACGGTGGATCTTTCCCCTCGCTTTGGACCTTAGTCGGTACGAACTTATCTAAGGCGTACTGGACGATGTTTCTGAATTTTTTCCATTTTTGTTCCACGTCCTCTGCGATTTGTGCCCTATCACTCTTGTTAAGCAAATATATTTTCCTTCCTTTCTTGGCATTTCTTATTACACTTGTAGTCATTGATGCAACCACTGACTTATGATCACTGATACCTCCTAGTTCTTACATACTACAATTAGTTCCTTCCCTCATAAGTACAGAAAATATTTTTTCTTCTAACTCTATTCGAAATACTGTCCTGATCATGATTCCTTACTTACAACTACGAGCAGTCCCCAGTATCGTCAGCTTCATTCGCTACATAAATGACTGGAATAACTAGATGCAAAAATGCAGGTGTACAAGATCTGAAAGCAATACAAAACTCTTCTTGTTTCTGAGTAATGTACTACTCCAAAGACTTTTAATCAGCATAAAAAATCAAAGGATCTTAAGTGCAAATTGATGCAAAATCCTTCCAGGTCGGTAGACTTACCGCTTTCGAACTGAAACAATTCCTACATCTAACGAATTTTGTAGCTAGTAAAATGTTTTCAACAGTGTTAGGTCGGAATCAGGTAAAATTCTATGGATCCTACTTTAAGCACAGAATATAGTAACTGGGAAGCTGACAAATCCAGGTCATTGATATAAATGTGCATAGACAACAGGTACTTTTTGGGCCTAAAAGTAATATGTTGTTATCAAGTGAAGAATGACTCACATTAAATCCGTCCACAGCTGTTTACATTCTGAAGACAAAATCCGGTTTTTGTTCACATTATTCCCTGCTTTGTACAATAATTCAGTTAAATTCGTACTGATATTCCCACCTCGTTGTTTCTGTCATCAAGCGCAATGCAGAAGTCAGTTTTCTCAACGGCCAGTTACTCCAATCCAGAGCCTGGTATTCATAATCACAAAACTTCAGTTTTGATAGTTAGTTGTGTAACACAATTTTCTCTAAGAAAGGTATATATAAAACCGGCACTTCTGACTCTGATTAAAGCTAGCAGCACATAAATATACATCACAGTACCAACTACACTGGCATAATAACATCATAAAACTGGCGCTGAGAACCAGTCATGCCAACACAGTACTTGTGGACTAGAAAGAAATTTGAAAGAGAGAAGATAAAACGTCGTATAAACTAATGATGGTGCTTACGTTGTCGATGCTAAAATTTTTATTAGTAACTGTTTCTGAGTAACGCTACAGGAGAAACAAATAAGACAAAATACCATCGTTTCGTGGCGAAGAAATGATTCCTGAATTTTAAGAACTCGTTGTGTTATAACTGTGTTTCAAAAACAGAATTTTAGAATTCTAATGACCAGCAGTGCTCATTGCGACTGTTCGGTAAATAGAGTATACGTACCGATTGATTTTTAAATGTTTGGAGTTCGTTTGCTGAAGCACTCTTTTAATCTTCATACTACCCAGTCGATAGATTATAAAGGCCATAATGCAAGTATGATTTAAAAATGTGATGCCAAAAATTCAAACAATATTATCAACTCACTTTGGGTTTGGTATAACATACGTGTATTTTTTTGATTATTTTTTGTGTTGCAATAATGACAGCGATATCACTAATGGTTCTTGAAAATTCTGACAAAACTGTGCACCACATTAACAAGCATGTACTCCCAGTAACCCACCAAAGCTTTTATGAAGTCCTACCTCTTATATTGGATGTCAAAAATTTCTGCAATAGCTAAACTTCATGAAATTATTTTAAGTCCAGTTTATGCTAAGAGTGCCCCATATGCGAATATCATTACGAGTCCAAAGAATCGTTGGCTCATGGAAATATTCTGTGTTGCATCTGCCCAACTTGCAAGTATTTTTAAAACTTCGAAACTCTTACACACTAATAAAAATATGCTAATATGAGAACATACAACTGGCAACAATTGTTGCAAGTTCGAAATGCTCGCTAACCCGCGGAAATATTCTAAATGCACATGATTTGGTCCTAAAAAATTTGCTACGTTTCCTGCCATCATCGCGCCGATAATTTCACAAGTCCACAAACTTTTACTTGGAAGATTACAAACACTTCAGATCGCCACTTACCGCTCATGTATACATACGTCTGCACTGTTCTGCTCTGCAGTCCAGAACGACTGTACCATACCAAGATGGTCATTGACTCTTTAGTACCTTAGACCTTGGTTCCAAAAGATCATCTCATAGAAAGTTTTCCAAATTATACCAAACATATATCACATATTACACATATACATATGACATACCAGACTAGACATAACTTTTATCACCTTCAAGATAATGTACTTAATTTTTTGTTGAATATTTTACATTTCTCCCAAACAACAGTTTTGTCAGTTTAATCGTTCGTTTGCCATGTTTGACTGTGTGAAAATTAAAAGTACGTAGGAATTAATACATTTGCAGATAAATACACTAGCATAATTTATTACACTGCGATTACTTTTCTCACTTTATTACTTGTTTTGTGTAAAATTGACCTCTTGGTAGTATAGAATATACAGTGTGTCATATAATTTAAATTATCTTTTATTTTTTTAATATTCTCTGATGGGGGCTTCAGGCTCTACCCATTGAGACAAAGTTTATCAATTTCGCCCAAGACGTTCTTCCCTCCATGAACCATGGACCTTGCCGTTGATGGGGAGGCTTGCGTGCCTCAGCGATACAGATGGCCGTACCGTAGGTGCAACCACATCGGAGGGGTATCTGTTCAGAGGCAAGACAATCATGTGGTTCCTGAAGAGGGGCAGCAGCCTTTTCAGTAGTTGCAGAGGCAACAGTCTGAATGACTGACTGATCTGGCTCTGTAACATTAACCAAAACGGCCTTGCTGTGCTGGTACTGCGAACGGGTGAAAGCAAGGGGAAACTACAGCCGTAATTTTTCCCAAGGACATGCAGATTTACTGTATGATTAAATGTACATGGCGTCCTCTTGGGTAAAATATTCTGGAGGTGAAATAGTCCCCCATTCGGATCTCCGGGCGGGACTACTCATGAGGACGTCGTTATCAGGAGAAAGAAAACTGGCGTTCTACAGATCGGAGCAAGGAATGTCAGATCCCTTAATCGGGCAGGTAGGTTAGAAAATTTAAAAAAGGAAATGGATAGGTTAAAGTTAGATATAGTGGGAATTAGTGAAGTTCGGTGGCAGGAGGAACAAGACTTTTGGTCAGGTGAATACAGGGTTATAAATACAAAATCAAATAGGGGTAATGCAGGAGTAGGTTTAATAATGAATAAAAAAATAGGAGTGCGGGTTATCTACTATAAACAGCATAGTGAACGCATTATTGTGGCCAAGATAGACACAAAGCCCATGCCTACTACAGTAGTACAGGTTTATATGCCAACTAGCTCTGCAGATGATGAAGAAATTGATGAAATGTATGATGAGATAAAAGAAATTATTCAGATAGTGAAGGGAGATGAAAATTTAATAGTCATGGGTGACTGGAATTCGTCAGTAGGAAAAGGAAGAGAAGGAAACATAGTAGGTGAATATGTATTGGGGGGAAGAAATGTAAGAGGAAGCCGCTTTGTAGAATTTTGCACAGAGCATGACTTAATCGTAGCTAACACTTGGTTCAAGAATCATAAAAGAAGGTTGTATACCTGGAAGAATCCTGGAGATACTAAAAGGTATCAAATAGATTATATAATGGTAAGACAGAGATTTAGAAACCAGGTTTTAAATTGTAAGACATTTCTAGGGGCAGATGTGAACTCTGACCACAATCTATTGGTTATGAACTGCAGGGTTAAACTGAAGAAACTGCAAAAAGGTGGGAATTTAAGGAGATGGGACCTGGATAAACTGAAAGAACCAGAGGTTGTAGAGAGTTTCAGGGAGAGAATAAGGGAAGAATTGACAGGAATGGGGGAAAGAAATACAGTAGATGAAGAATGGGTAGCTCTGAGGGATGAAGTAGTGAAGGCAGCAGACGATCAAGTAGGTAAAAAGACGAGGGTAATAGAAATCCTTGGGTAACAGAAGAAATATTGAATTTAATTGATGAAAGGACAAAATATAAAAATGCAGTAAATGAAGCAGGCAAAAAGGAATACAAACGTCTCAAAAATGAGATTGACAGGAAGTGCAAAATGGCTAAGCGGGGATGGCTAGAGGGCAAATGTAAGGATGTAGAGGCTTGTCTCACTAGGGGTAAGATAGATACAGCCTACAGGAATATTAAAGAGACCTTTGGAGAGAAGAGAACCACTTGTATGAATATCAAGAGCTCAGATGGCAACCCAGTTCTAAGCAAAGAAGGGAAGGCAGAAAGGTGGAAGGAGTATATAGAGGGTTTATACAAGGGCGATGTAGTTGAGCACAATATTATGGAAATGGGAGAGGATGTAGATGAAGACGAAATGGGAGATAACATACTGCGTGAAGAGTTCGACAGAGCACTGAAAGACCTGAGTCGAAACAAGGCCCCGGGAGTAGACAACATTCCATTAGAACTACTGATGGCCTTGGGAGGGCCAGTCATGACAAAACTCTACCATGTGGTGAGCAAGATGTATGAGACAGGCGAAATACCCTCAGACTTCAAGAAGAATATAATAATTACAATCCCAAAGAAAGCAGGTGTTGACAGATGTGAAAATTACCGAACTATCAGTTTAATAAGTCATGGCTGCAAAATACTAACGCGAATTCTTTACAGACGATTGGAAAAACTGGTAGAAGCGGACCTCGGGGAAGATCAGTTTGAATTCCGTAGAAACGTTGGAACACGTGAGGCAATACTAACCTTACGACTTATCTTAGAAGAAAGATTAAGAAAAGGCAAACCTACGTTTCTAGCATTTGTAGACTTAGAGATAGCTTTTGCCAATGTTAACTGGAATACTCTCTTTCAAATTCTGAAGGTGGCAGGGGTAAAATACAGGGAGCGAAAGGCTATTTACAATTTGTACAGAAACCAGGTGGCAATTATAAGAGTCGAGGGGCATGAAAGGGAAGCAGTGGTTGGGATAGGAGTGAGACTGGGTTGTAGCCTCTCCCCGATGTTATTCAATCTGTATATTGAGCAAGCAGTAAAGGAAACAAATGAAAAATTTGGAGTAGGTATTAACATTCATGGAGAAGAAGTAAAAACTTTGAGGTTCGCCGATGACATTGTAAGTCTGTCAGAGACAGCAAAGGACTTGGAAGAGTAGTTGAACGGAATGGAGCGTGTCTTGAAAGGAGGATATAAGATGAACATCAACAAAAGCAAAACGAGGATATGGAATGTAGTCAAATTAAATCGGGTGATGCTGAGTTAATTAAATTCGGAAATGAGACACTTAAAGTAGTAAAGGAGTTTTGCTATTTGGGGAGCAAAGTAACTGATGGTGGTCGAAGTAGAGGGGATACAAAATGTAGACTCGCAATGGCAAGGAAATCGTTTCTGAAGAAGAGAAATTTGTTAACGTCGAGTATAGATTTAAGTGTCAGGAACTCGTTTCTAAAAGTATTTGTATGGAGTGTAGCCATGTATGGAAGTGAAACATGGACGATAACTAGTTTGGACAAGAAGAGAATAGAAGCTTTCGAAATGTGGTGCTACAGAAGAATGCTGAAGATAAGGTGGGTAGATCACGTAACTAATGAGGAGGTATTGAATAGGATTGGAGAGAAGAGAAGTTTGTGGCACAACTTGACTAGAAGAGGGGATCGGTTGGTTGGACATGTTTTGAGGCATCAAGGGATCATAAATTTAACATTGGAGGGCAGCGTGGAGGTTAAAAATCGTAGAGGGAGACCAAGAGATGAATACACTAAGCAGATTCAGGAGGATGTAGGCTGCAGTAGGTACTGGGAGGTGAAGAAGCTTGCACAGGATAGAGTAGCATGGAGAGCTGCATCAAACCAGTCTCAGGACTGAAGACCACAACAACAACAACAACGTTGATAATATATGAGTACTAATTTTTAAATTTCATGTGATTAGCGAAACTTAGATAATTCACAGAACAGAAACTGCTTTTCTGCTTGAGGGCATGTTTACAAGCGCACTTCCGTCATTCCACTTCTGTAAGTGTGTTATTTACGTTACAGCTATCTTGAATCAGATTTTACGGGATATTGATCTACTTAGTAAGTATGGCAGTCTCTCGTTTTCACCATGGTGGCTAGAACGTCACGTTTCTCTCCAGTGACTAAAATTTCCAGCAATCTGTGTGGCAAATTATATGTAGATCAATCAGGAAGGGCTATAACTCCTAGAGGAACTGAGCATGAAAGGAATTGGAGACAGAAAGAAAGACTTCACCTTCGCTAAACATGTTCTGACTGAATGTTATTCATATGATATAACGTGTGATATTCTCCATAAAGGAACTAAGGGGAGAAAACTAACATTACTTGGAACTCTGGTCGTTAATAAACCACACTCAAAGAAACCTGACTTTGTCCTTAATGACCAAACAAGTTCCATTACTCATCCTTATTGAAATTGTAGCGAGCTATTATGCCTCTCATCATTGGCTAATAAGCTTTCTGTAACTGTTGTACACCCACATTCCATAGTCTTTTTCTTCCCCTACCTTTATTTAGTCTGTTCATTACATTCACCAGTTTGTCCATATGACATATGAGTCCATGCAATTACTCATTTGTAGAACATTTCTGTTTTATACGCTCACTTACTTTTAATATTTGAATATACTGTAATATAAGATTTATTTATTCAGAGTCTCATTAGGTGCTTCAAAAAATGGTTCCAATGACTCTCAGCCCTATGGGACTTAACATCTAAGGTCACCAGTCCCCTAGAACTCTTAAACCTAACTAACCTAAGGAGATCACACACATCCATGCCCGAGGCAGGATTCGAACCTGCGACCGCAGTGGTCGCGCGGTTCCAGACTGTAGCGCCTAGAACCACTCGGTCACTCCGGCCGGCCTTTAGGTGCTGCAGCATACTTGTTTCGTATCGATATAGCCATAAATGTCACACATCTTTGTACAGCATTCTATGTACACTTATAGATTCTTGCTGAAGTTGTGTGGATTAGCTGGTTAGCATCAAGTTATCTAACGATGGCCTGAGAAGCTGAAAGCCAGTTCATAACAAACTAGTAAATATTATTGTAGAACGCTAATATTTTGTATTGAAGTTATTAATATGTATAATTTCCTCCAAAAACCGGCAGAATATTATATAAATATTAATGTTCATTTTATATGTGGTTGATTATTTAATGAGGTAATATTCTACATCCATCGTGTAGCTTCTTCTTTCAGTATCAGGTCTGATTTCATGAATGTCTAGTTTCATGATATGATTTTCATGAATATTTTGATGTAATATAATGGATTTATCTGAATAATGTATGACATAATGAGAAGATACAGGTAAGAACTTGCATATGTTGCGAATCTCAAAGCGTGACGCATGATTATCAGTGGATATTTTCTATGTAGTGAGGTCCAGTACGCGCTGTGAATTTTATGTGGGGGGATTTACGCCGGTTTCGTGTAACCTTTACTTGATTTTTCCTTGAATGGGTGACCTTCTTTGATAGAAACCAGGCCTTATGGAAGATACGTGTAGGCACTATCTGATATATTGTGGATATTTATATTTTCAAATGTTTCTATTATATCTCTATGGTTCCACAGTTGTGCAGATGAAGAGATGGTTCCGTCATAGTATGTTCAAAAGTCAGTTTTTATTTGCAATGATCGTCTCTTGGTCTGTGTGAGATGAGTACATGGTGTGAAAGATGCCTCGTTTGGTCGATATTTCAGCCAAGCGAGTACGCTGTGGCGACGAAAGTGAGTCTGATGTGTCGTGAGGTTACTACCTTAACGCTTAGCGGCTTATACTGTCTGCGTATGTGGTGAATGCAGCAGAGTCACAAGGGGAAGGCCTTAGACACGGCCAACCGACTCGGCTCACATTTGGCAAGTCACTTGTGTACAACCTAAAACGACGGAATCTAAGATATTTTGGGTCAACACCCCCGAGTTTTTGAGAAAATCGCCCCTAAAGGTTATGAAGAGCGGTCGACTCAAAATTGCCGGGATCGATACATAATTGTAAATAGAGCATTTTTCATCACCAGGTATGGGGTCCGAAGACGCGTACTTTTCCAGAAATCGAGGTAAGAAACTTTTACAACTGCCGCTTCTGTACCCACATGGTCAACGCTTTTCGCCGACAGCACCGATAGCACAACGGCCAAGGTAACTGGCTGCGAATCTCGAAGAAACGTAGTGGATGTTATTCGTTTGGTTTGTATTTTTCCATATCTCAATTGATAGGGATAGGAGGGTTAATAAGGTAAGTAAATCAACAAGGAATGATAATAAGGTAGGCAAATAAATTACTGAAACCTCTTGGAATAGTAAACAATTAAAATGTTACTCCAGGTTAATTTACAATGGCTCTTCCAGTCACTGTTTCGTGACCTCACTTTTCTTCGAACAACTAGATGGATGGTACTTGTGATACAGACATTAGAAACAAATATACTCACGGCACCAACAACATCTAATGAGTGCAATCTTTCGACAGCTACACTGTTCCTTCCCTATGAATGACGAAGAGGCAACCGGGACAACATAACTCTCCCCGGGTGCATCCCATCCCGTGCCTCGCTGTAAACAAGCGTCGCACGGTTGGCTATGTGTAATCCATCGTGAGGAATTCGCAGCACTCTTACTCGGAGTTGTTTTCATGTGACAAGGCTTAAAAGTTTAATACTTTGCTAACTCACGGCGTTTGGGAAATTAGTTTGCCTACCTTATTATTATCATTCCTTATTGATTTACTTACCTTGTTAACCCTCCTATCCCTATCAATTGAGATGTGGAAAAATACAAATGAAAAGAATAACATCCGCTAGGTTTCTTCGAGATTCGAAACCCGGTTTTCCGATTCGCAGCCGGTTACCTTGGCCGCTGCGTATCGGCGCTGACGGCGACAGGCGTTAACCATGTGGGTACAGACGCGGCAGTTGTAAAAGTTTCTTACCTCGATTTCTGGAAAAGTATGCGTTTTCGGAGACCATACCTGGTGATGAAAAATGCTCTATTTACAATTATCTATCGATCCCGCCAATTTTGTGTCGATCGCTCTTCATAATCTTTAGGGGCGATTTTCTCAAAAACTCGGGGGTGTTGACCCAAAATATCTTAGATTCCTTCGTTTTAGGTTGTACACAAGCGACTTGCCAAATGTGAGGCGAATCGGTTGGCCGTGTCTAAGGCCTTCCCCTTGTCAGTGTCACTCATGTCGAGGCCGTGCATATTTCGTCTTTCATTTTGTGTGCTGTTTCCGACTCTTGCTCCGCCTTGTGTCTGTGAGAGTGTAGATCTACTACCATCACTGGACGTGGTGTGAGAGTTGTTTAAAGAGGTTGGCCATCTACGAGAAAATTTGTACGCCCACATGTTACAAAAGTGAAATGATTCTTTCGGGTGGGGTGATAAATAGTGGATCACGTCAAGGGAAATAATAACTGTTATTAAGGTTTCGGTATGGATCCCAGTTCACAAATGCTTGATTATGTTTTATGATGATTATTCCAGAGTGTCGTGATGTTTAAGACTGCGATAGTCCCATTTCTCTATGTGAACCAAGCTGGCATCACTCAACTTTACGTCCGAGATTCAAACTAGTGTAACTTTGGTAGGTTTTTCTACCTGCAATAACTCTTATTTGATGTCCGACTGAAGACAGTCACGTAAACACCGTTTACATTCGCCTACGTCAGGTAGTGTTTGTGAGCTTCTTCTGCTGCCGTATACTGTTGTTGGTTGCTGTTGCTCTGTGTCGCATTTGATCATCTTTGTCAACCTTCGGTCTTGTCCTGAGGAACACAGCTTCCCTAGAATCTCTTGAGACACTCTGTAACCACTAAAAACATGCCAGTTGTTGTTCCTGAACTTTTATTAAATGGTTCAAATGGCTCTGAGCACTATGGGACTTAACATCTGAGGTCATCAGTCCCCTAGGCCTAGAACTACTTAAACCTAACCAACCTAAGGATGTCACACACATACATGCCCGAGGCAGGATTCGAACCTGCGACCATAGCAGCAGTGCCGTTCCGGACTCAAGCGCCTAGAACCGATCGGCCACAACGGCCGGCTGAACTTTTATCTTCCTCTTAAATGCAATAATTTATTATGTGCTTCAAGGTTTATAAATTCGTGCAATTTATACCATTTCTAAGTAAATTATTTCAGTCGTTGCTATTGATAATTACCAATTGCGTGAAAATTTTATGTATTGGAGAAAGTGGGGCACTTTTAATTTGTTTACTATGTTTTCCACAGATGGGAGGTTACATGCTGGTTTTAAGTGAAGCTAGCCACACTGTAACTGCATAAACTGCACAACAGGCTTGAATCCGTCCATCACTGTACCCCTTGCCTTTGTCGTGCGCTCCTAAGGACGAAAAAATGTTGAAGAAGAAGGTAATACCATTTACAATACTACAGACTTTTAATAACTATTTGCGGTTCAGGTGAAAATTAATGTAATAGGAGTGTACCGTACAAGTTCATAATCATACAAAAAACGCTATAGAATTTTAGTGCATAACAGTCCGTGTTCACCAGAACTACTAAACTCTTCTTTATTCTTCAGAACCCTTCCCAGAAAGTTAACAGAACCACGGTACAAGTTGTAATGAAAGACATGGACGCCACCAACACCCGCATATCCAAGGGAACGAATCCTTAAAGTTCATGAGTGGGAGTCTGGCTGCGGACCAGGTGGTAAAAGTGACGCAGCTCTACCGTTTCTGCGCTACGGAGAGTCGAACCCAGGAGCAACAGGCACAGGGCAGGAGATGTCTGCGCCGCCTCCCTGGACAGCGCGTGCGAAGCCTCTGTCGCCATTAACACCTGTGACGCCTGCCACGACAGAACCAAAATCTGTATCACCACTGGCTGTTTCTGCTGCTGTGTTAAGACTGCGGCAACTGCATTCCTGGATATACCGCACAACACTGTCATCACGAATAAAGCTAGCAGTACCTGGAGCGCTGAAAGAACCTCCTGGGACAGATGGCACAGTGCGGAGTAGACTCTCCTCAGCTTGCGGTAGCGTTCTGCAAGTGGTCGCCGCTGGCATCTCACTTGGACTGTAGCTGTCAGACACTGGTTCAGCCGGCGTAAGTCACTCCTCACAAGAACAACGAACCGCACATACCTGCAAACAGCTGTAGGTATTATACCACTGGAGAACAATGATAACAGATATGTCCATTTCATTCCTTACCACAGATATTCCAACGTCAGAGCAGCTACATGGAGAGCGAGAAGCCCTGTGTACACCACTTTGCAGGAGATCCTCACCGCCGCGCTGGAGGAATGGGGCGATTCCAGGATGCCACTGTCCCGATAAGACAACAGAGTGAGGATCCTCTGGTATTTATAGGTGTTTCTTAACAGGTCTTCGGCTTTCGCCGTCACCATGAAGGCGCAGTGTGTCATCATGTTGGTTACCAACCACACAAAAGTGATGGAATCCTTTTTTCTCGCGTTCACAGCTTGCAACGAATTTACCGTAAGCGCGGTTATTCCCAGGCTCATGAGGAGAGCAACAGATGCGTACAGCGTACCAGCAGTGGTCCTGCGTAGTTCACACCTCTCAGTCTCCACTGTGAATGGTGTCAGCCCGAAAAACCTGCAGATGGTGTGGTATGGTGTTACAGATCGTACGAGTTCTGTTCGCCATTTCCACATCATCTAGCACTCCGATATACCTTCGTTACCTGTGAAGAAAAAGTTCCCCAATTATAGTAGGCCACCTGCTTGCATTACACAGAGAATTAATCTAAGATTCTCGAATCACTCACAAATTGTTGATTATGATGTGTAGCTAAGACAGACCTTGCTGTAATACGTCTGTTAAGTATTACAAGCATTATTATTTATTCATAAAAATCACGTATCTCGCAAATTGCAAACTTTATTGTTTTCTGTATCTTTAAGGAGTCTAGGTTACATTAGAGACAGAACCTGAAAGGTTTAAACATTCTGGGTGAAGTAGCTAAATAAAAGAAAGTAAATCAAACAGTAATGAAAGAAAGTTAAGAGCAAATATTTGATCATAATGGGGAAAATTACAGAAGGCGCACTAAATCCCTTAGAGATGGAAGCGATGGTTGCTACTTGAAGAAGCAGTGTCAACAGTCGTCAAGGCAAGCCAAGAAAACGTAAATCTTGTGGCACTTTCGAAATTCTTATAACATTTCTCCCATATACGAGTTTAAAAACTCAGATTTAATCCGAAATTTTTGAGACTATGGTATGACAGTGAACAGAGATTTTTTGTTATGACGTTTTCGTGTTAGCGTAATTTCGTCTTTTATTTTATTTACATGTACGTATAAATTTGCGACCGAACCGCCGAATCTTTCCATCAGTAAATGGGGTATGTTCTCAAGTGACTCCGTTGTTTTAACCCCTCCACTGACAGAATGACCTGCTTCCTACTTCCGTATGTATAAAGCCAATACGGACTTGTAGCTGTCACGCCTTTGCACTTACTGCTACGTATTTTAACCGTAAATAGCTCAGCCCTAATGGTAAGAGTTAGTAGTGAATTCTGGCGTTATTAATCTTTGAAGACAGCACAGCTGCCACAAGCTCAGCTCACTTTTACTCCACTCCTACCCTCGCCATTACACCACATTAACTAGGTGCTACATGGACCTTGCTAAATTCACTTGCGTATACATTTTTTACCGTTACTCGCCAGTATTTACCTATTGGATTAGTACACTCCTAACCGGACTATTTCTCAAAGAGCTGTGATGATTGAACGGGTTCGATCCACGGCCTACAGTGCCCTAGAGTTCACACGGTAACACTGCCTACCTGACCCACTTAACTTTGTAGTGAGCTTATGTATCCAATCACCACTGCTAGCAGCAGTTGATAATCCTATCAGCACGACGAGAGCAGCAGACTTACCGTCGAATCCTCCTGAAAATACTTATAACTACGGTCGCCAGCTCTGAAGGAGCAAAAGAATAAATCAATTTTTTGGCTCGTTTCAAAGTGAAACGGCTTGAGTTGAATTTTAAACTTAATTCTGAATATTACTATTTCTGATCATTCTAGGTGATTCTACAAAGCAAATACTCTCTCAATTTCTGTGAGTTGGCTTGGTAGTTACCACCAAGACAATTTAAGCAACCTAGGTTAACAAACTTCTACCCTTCAACTTATTTAATGATTTTGGGATATTACTCTTTGGACAATTGCTATAGAATTAGTTAAGTGACTTTACTTGAAAGGTTACTCAGAAATATTTAAGTAACTATAAATAGGCGACTCATTCTGGTGTGACCATTGCTCTTTTCTGGTTCTTATACGCTAAAGTATTCTACACCCAAAAGAATTGTAAATGGAAGAGGCGATGGTGGCCTCAGTCTGATTTCACTACACTATGTTTCAGGTTACTACACTTTACAATGAACAACATGCGTCGTAATTTTACTCATTACTATATTCTGTCTTCTGCACTTGCACAAAAGAAAACTGGTATTCTCCTTTTACATGTATACAAAGTTCGACTTCACAATTTCAAGCAGTCTTGCCTTGGGTAGACGTGTCGGTGCTGGTGGTGAGATGCATGTGGCTAACGCAGCTCTTCCTCTTCACGCCTTGTGCCCTTAATGGCGGCTGGAACTACGAGCTGTAGCACTCGTATAAGCTACTGCGCGTCCGTCATAAAATCTGGGCGCAGGAACTCTTACAATCAGCCCCAGTGGCACAGAGACGGCTTCGACAACCATTCGTCGCGTTCTACCCCACAAACGGCGACGATATTCGCCTCTTCGCTGTTGCACAACCACTTTTGCGTGAGCACAGTTACGCACGTCCGGTCACGTCAACACTCCCCAGGCCAATCCATTGTTCCGTCCCTGTGTCTCCAGCTACCTCTAGCTATGCTCGTATCACCAAGAGTGGGGGCGTTCCCCTACCACCTTTTCACCGAAATCATTTAGTATTTAAGAATATTTACATTTATTACCCTGGAGTTCATACCAGTCATAATAATTTACTACTAGCTCTTTATAACATTAAATCATACAGTAATAACTTATTATTACCAAGAAAAAGAATACATTTGACTCCGAGAGCTCTGTGCATTGTCTGAGACAGCGCTAATTCCCAGTTTCGCCAATAGATGGCATCAGGGTGCACTCCCTGGCAGTCTCACACCAGCGCGCCCGTTTCCGACGCGCGGGCTCCAAATTACTGTCAGCCCACCATCATTTCAGTTCCGTTACAAATTGTTAACATAAACCATATGGACTGAAGTGGGGTCGTAACCATCGTTTTCTGCTTTTTTTTCTACTTAAGTTAGATCAAATTTTTTGTTTTATTATGGTGCTTATCCCCCCTCCCCCTCCACCCCCCCCCCATGAACCATGGACCTTGCCGTTGGTGGGGAGGCTTGCGTACCTCCATGATACAGATAGCCGTACCGTAGGTGCAACCACAACGAAGGGGTATCTGTTGAGAGGCCAGACAAACGTGTTGTTCCTGAAGAGGGGCAGCAGCCTTTTCAGTAGTTGCAGTGGCAACAGTCTGGATGATTGACTGACCTGGCCTTGTAACACTAACCAAATCGGCCTTGCTGTGCTGGTACTGCGAACGGCTGAAAGCAAGGGGAAACTACAGCCGTAATTTTTCCCGAGGGCATGCAGCTTTACCGTATGATCAAGGGATGATGGCGTCCTCTTGGGTAAAATATTCCGGAGGTAAAATAGTCCCCCATTCGGATCTCCGGGCGGGGACTACTCAAGAGGACGTCGATATCAAGAGAAAGAAAACTGGCGTTCTACGGATCGGAGAGTGGAATGTCAGATCCCTTAATCGGGCAGGTAGGTCAGAAAATTTAAAAAGGGAAATGGATAGGTTGAAGATAGATATAGTGGGAATTCGTGAAGTTCGGTGGCAGGAGGAACAAGACTTTTGGTCAGGTGAATACAGGGTTATAAATACAAAATCAAATAGGGGTAATGCAGGAGTAGGTTTAATAATGAATAAAAAAGTAGTAGTGCGGGTAAGCTACTACAAACAGCATAGTGAACGCATTATTGTGGTCAAGATAGACACGAAGCCCACGCCTAGTACAGTAGTACAAGTTACATGGCAATTAGCTCTGCAGATGATGAAGAAACTGATTAAATGTATGATGAGAAAAAAGAAATTAATCAGGTAGTGAAGGGAGAAGAAAATTTAGTAGTCATGGGTGATTGAAATTCGACAGTAGGAAAAGGACGAGAAGGAAACGTTGTAGGTGTATATGGATTGTGGCTAAGAAATTCAGGAGGAAGCCACCTGGTAGAATTCTGCACAGTGCATAACTTAATCATAGCTAACACTTGGTTCAAGAATCATGAAAGAAGGTTGTATATATGGAACAACCCTGGAGGTACTAGAAGGTTTCAGATAGATTATATAATGGTAAGACAGAGATTCAGGAACCAGATTTTAAATTGTAAGACATTTCCAGGGGCAGATGTGGACTCTGACCACAATCTATTGGTTATGAACTGTAGATTAAAACTGAAGAAACTGCAAAAAGGGGGGAATTTATGGAGATGGGATCTGGGCAAACTGAAAGAACGAGAGGTTGTACAGAGTTTCAGGAAGAGCATAAGAGAACAATTGACAGGAATGGGGGAAAAATACAGTAGAAGAAGAATGGGTAGCTCTGAGGGATGAAGTAGTGAAGGCAGTAAAAGATCAAGTTGGTAAAAGGACGAGGGCTAGTAGAAATTCTTGGGTAAGAGAAGAGATACTGAAATAAAATGGTGAAAGGAGAAAGTAAAAAAGGCAGTAGCTTATCTCACTAGGGGTAAGATAGATACTGCCTACAGGAAAAATAAAGAAACCTTTGGAAAAAAGAGAACCACTTGCATGAATATCAAGAGCTCGGATGGAAACCCAGTTCTAAGCAAAGAAGGGAAAGAAGAAAGGTGGAAGGAGTATATAGAGGGTCTATACAGGGGCGATGTCCTTGAGGACAATATTATGGAAGTGGAAGAGGATGTAGATAAAGATGAAATGGGAGATATGATATTGCGTGAAGAGTTTGACAGAGCACTGAAAGACCTAAGTCGAAACAAGGCCCCGGGAGTAGACAACATTCAATTAGAAGTACTGACAGCCTTGGGAGAGACAGTCCTGACAAAACTCTACCATGTGGTGAGCAAGATGTATGAGACAGGCGAAATACCCTCAGACTTCAAGAAGAATATAATAATTCCAATCCCAAAAAAAGCAGGTGTTGACAGATGTGAAAATTACCGAACTATCAGTTTAATAAGTCATGGCTGAAAAATACTAACGCGAATTCTTTACAGACGAATGGAAAGACTGGTAGAGGCCGACCTCGGGGAAGATCAGTTTGAATGCCGTAGAAATGTAGGAACACGTGAGGCAATACTGACCCTACGACTCATCTTAGAAGAAAGATTAAGGAAAGGTCTCTAGCATTTGTATACTTAGAGAAAGCTTTTGACAATGTTGACTGGAATACTCTCTTTCTAATTCTGAAGGTAGCCGGGGTAAAATACAGGGAGCGAAGAGCTATTTACAATTTGTACAGAAACCAGATGGCTGTTATAAGAGTCGAGGGACATGAAAGGGAAGCAGTGCTTGGGAAGGGAGTGAGACAGGGTTGTAGCCTCTCCCCGATGCTATTCAATCTGTATATTGAGCAAGCAGTAAAGGAAACAAAAAAAAAGTTCGGAGTAGGTATTAAAATCCATGGAGAAGAAATAAAAACTTTGAGGTTCGCCGATGACGATGTAGTTCTGTCAGAGACACAATGGTTCAAATGGCTGCGAGCACTATAGGACTTAACATCTGAGGTCACCAGTCCCCTAGAACTTAGAACTACTTAAACCTAACTAACCTAAAGACATCACACACATCCATGCCCGAGGCAGGATTCGAACCTGCGACTGTAGCGGTCTCGCGGTTCCAGACTGATGCGCCTAGAACCGCTTGGCCACACCAGCCGGCTGTCAGAGACAGCAAAGGACTTCGAAGAGCAGTTGAACGGTATGGAGAGTGTCTTGAAAGGAGGATAGAAGATGAACATCAACAAAAGCAAAACGAGGCTAATGGAATGCAGTCGACTTAATTCGGGTGATGCTGAGGGAATCAGAATAGGAAATGAGACACTTAAAGTAGTAGATGAGTTTTGCTATTTGGGGAGCAAAATAACTGATGATGGTCGAAGTAGAGAGGATATAAAATGTAGACTGGCAATGGCAAAGAAAGCGTTTCTGAAGAAGAGATATTTGTTAACATCGAGTATGGATTTAGGTATCAGGAAGTCGTTTCTGAAAGTATTTGTATGGAGTGTAGCCATGTATGGAAGTGAAACATGGACGATAAATAGTTTGTATAATAAGAGAATAGAAGCTTTCGAAATGTGGTGCTACAGAAGAACGCTGAAGATTAGATGGGTAGATCACATAACTAATTAAGAGGTGTTGAATAGGATTGGGGAGAAGAGAAGATTGTGGCACAACTTGACTAGAAGAAGGGATCGGTTTGTAGGACATGTTCTGAGGCATCAAGGGATCACCAATTTAGTACTGGAGGGCAGCATGGAGGGTAAAAATCGTAGAGGGAGACCAAGAGATGAATACACTAAGCAGATTCAGATGGATGTAGGCTGCAGTAGGTACCGGGAGATGAAGAAGCTTGCGCAGGATAGAGTAGCATGGAGAACTGCATCAAACCAGTCTCAGGACTGAAGACCACAACAACAACATTGTGCTTATGATCGATTATAAATATGTTTTTCTATGAAAATAATGGTCCAACAATGACAATATGGGAAGAATAGCTTACTAGTCACCACACATAGCAGGCATTGAGTTGCAGACCGACACAATGAAAAAAGAGCCTCAATACTGAGCTTTAAAAGGTAGTCCTTTTTCAGAAACCGAAAACACACAAATAATTAGACAAGAACAACTCACACAGACATGGTCACTGCCTGTGAGTACCGGAGCCCGACTCATGCCAAACGAGGCTCTGTCGCCCAGAGGCCGTCGCCATGTCTGTGTGAGTTGTTCTTGTGTGAATGTGTGTGTGTTTTCTATTCCAGAAGAGGAATTTTGGGCTAAAATTCAATATTTTAGCAGTGTTTTTGAGTGAGCCTCTTCTTTATGTTGTGAGTAGCAATATATCGTCTCCATATTGTTAATATTTTTCAGTAATTTATTCCATTCAGTGGAATATACCTATTTATTTTTGTGATTGGTCTTGTAATATTATTATCTCATCTACATATCTGTAGAAATATATAATTTTTTAAATCCATTTGAGATGGTTATAACGAAATTAGTTATCTGTATGGTGTAGTGAAATATTAGCCATTGTACCAGCAAGGTAATTTCCCTTTACTAAATCTGATTCTAGTACATGGATGGTGGAGTAATTGTGGGAGTAATAGAATTCTCGTACAGTAATAAAATTCGTCCATAACTATTGCATTTTGTATTATTATGTGCGGGTATATGGTCTCACCAACTGTTCTGTTGGTGTACAAGTTGATTTCTTCCATCAAAATATGTTTTAAATGGTCTAGGATGTTGGCATCTGAATAAGTATATAAATCACTAATTTTAGTCAGCATGCAAGGCTGTTTATACAGTTTATTACTGGAATGACAGGATTTGTCTCTTTATGGATATTTGGTAGTGACTGGAATTTATTTGCATATATGCTACCATGAGGCGAAAATTTTTTTCCTTCCGTCAAGTGAATGTTCTGTATTATTTGGGGATTTTTCATTAGGACAGACGTTAGCTGGTTGGCTGTTTCTTTTATACAAATGCTGTTATTTTTGTTGGACACTTAAAGATTCTTTTTGTAGAGACTATCTTCACTGCTACTGAATTCCCTTCTTCAGTTCCTACCGAATGGATAGTGTTTATTATTTCACAATTGGTACCAGTGTTTTCATATTGACGAAATTATCGGATAATATAAAATGTTCATGTCGAAAGTTCAAGCTGGGAATAAGCATCAAAACACACACCAGAACAGAAAGTTGTCACTCCCTACAACAATGCTATAAAGTCAACCATTCAGGAGTGTATAAGTTCAAATGGAAAATGTGAACGTCACTGACATGAAAGTGTCTTCATTTAGTTCACACTTTAAAAAAAAAATTTCAGCCAGAGACATAACACAATACCTGCAGTACCTGGCAGTCCCAACCATTGTTCAAAAAACTTAGCTAACTAGATATTTTAGATTAAATATGTAGGTTCACATACTTGACAAAATATCCGGGTCTCCTGCTTATAAGGCAGGTGCGTTAACCACTACGCCAAATTTTCACTCGCCGCTTCAGTGAGTAAGTTATTGACAAAGGTCTTTGGAATGTGCTGAAAAGAGTATATGTAACTTATATGTTGCATGGAAAATAACTTCTATGGAACAGTATACACCCGAGGTAATCGGACTCTGCAGTGCTGATACTGCTGATGAGTGATATGTGTTCCAATTGCAGTCTGGAAATAAATAAGAATATTATGTATAGGACAATTTATGAAGGTCAGCCTCATTCTATAACCGATCCTTGGCAAGTCTCGTTTAGTGCCCTTATTGTATCCTCACATTCAACTTATCTTTCGTATCCCAACACTTAACAGACATTTTCGAGTTCAGGTTTAATAAACTTAGAGGGTATAAAGTGATCCCAGTGCGCAACCCACCTTATTAAATTTAATGTAGCACACGCATCCCATAGGAAGTGAAGGCTCCAACTCATTCTCTTCCCACAGAACTGAAATATTATGTACCTCCTAGTTCTTCTTTTTCACTTTTGCGTTTTATCGGTCCCCTACAGTGTCGACATCGTTATATGCTCTGAAGCAATCTTAGTGACTGCTGGTGAGCAGATTGACTTCCTGACCGCATCGCTCCCTATGGGACAGAATCTGCGTGCCAGATCTGTCTGCATCTAGTGCACAGCTCATGTTTAAGAGCGATAACATTCTTCTGAATGCTTACGTAGCAGGTATCTGACGCAGGACGTAGGCTACAGCTCAGCATTTACACAGATGGGTGTGGATAGCCACCTCTAGGGTGACTGGCCAAAGAGCGCTCATAGTTAATCCGTTAGCACAAGTCCATCTGAGCCAGGGGCACCTCCCAGAATCCCTGAATGGTGCGTTAACGCACTAAATTATCTGAGCGGGTATGTATCTCCTAGTTACTACATGCCAGGTATCAGCTATTCCCAGCATATGTATCGTAGATACTTTTTCAAGCAACATTGCTCCCAACATTTTCCTAATCATGATTCCCTACCCTTAGCTTCCAGCAGCCCCGCTGTCACCAGCTAGTTATGGAAGCTTTCAGGAATAAATGTAAGAAAAAAATATGTTTAGGCAGTGTGAAATTCGAAGAATGTAGAGGGTGAAACGCCTCCTGTTCGACAGATTTATCACTTCTGCATTACCTCAATTTCATCATCTAAGGAATTTTGTGACTAGGAAAATGTTTGTGAAGGTCAGAGTCGGATATTTCATAGAATTTCATTTACTCTTTTAGAGACACAGAATGTATTTGTTTACTTAATATGGAGTTCATCGAAGATAAGTACTTTTTTGACCCAAAAATAACTATAGTCAAGTGAAGTTCCTTTCGTATTAAGTCGATCCCTATGGGTACCCATATAAATACTGAAAATAGTGTCTATTTGCAGTCAGCATGATTCCCTGTTGCATACTATGAAAGTCAGGTAATCCGTTCTCATTTTCTCACCTCACTGTTTCTGTTACTAACCATTTGGGTCTTATGGTGCTTACCACTGTCGGTGTACATCAGTACGTTTATCACACCGTGTTTCCTGACCTTAAGTTACTCCTATTCAAATCATAGCAATCACGACCACTAAAACTGAAAATCTGAAAGTGATTCGTGTTCCGTAATTCTCATGAAAAAGTTAGATGTACTCTACACCACTCATATAAAGTCAAGAGAACGGTATTTAAATATAATTTGTAGTATGAACTACATTGGTGTAACGACTTGAGATTAAACTGATGCTTGGAGAAAGTTACATCAACAAACAAGTTGCAGAGTAGAGAAAAATAAAAGTTGAAGATAGAATGTCGTGCAAAAAATAACTGTTCCTTAATTTAATAGCTGATGAGAGTTGTAATAATAACTGTTTCCTAGTAAATGTATAGGAAAAAAAAACCCAAACAACATAAAGTAGTGGGAGGAAAGTATGGTCGAATCTCGTTAGGTATTAAGAACTAACTGAGTCATGACTGTAGCCCAAATACAAAAATAACATCCCTCGGCATTAAAAATACAATGACAAGAGGAATACCAGGTAGCAGAATTGTAATAGTTGTTCACGTACAATGTACCAGGAGAATATCTACGTGATTTGGAGACATGCAAGATGTGACATGTAGAAGATACAGCTGCAGCCTCTAACAGCAACATTGCCTCAAAATCGGCAGGGTACCGATTGTAACTGAACTTTGAAGACAGATATAGGTATTTCAGAAGTGTAGCAATGGTCATGTACGAACCAGAAAACCAATGGTATGAGCAGTGTCAGGTATCGCCTGATACAGTTGTACTTATTGTGTGTGTTCAATGTCGCCCCTGGGGAAGGGGGGCGGGAGGGGACATGATTGGGGTGGAGGTCAGGAACTTGTGTCATCATGTTCTTGGTCAATAGTCTCATGACTCCACTGTTCTTGGAGAATAGGGCTCATTTGGTTGTGGGTCCTATATGTACTAATAAATAGTCAAAACACTGAGAAGCGACTCTTCTCAATGTTTTTAGAATCAGGGTCTCATGTGCTCGACTGACAACACACTAGTGTTCAGCAAGTTGAGCAATGAAGACTTGCATTTGCAGTTAAAATCTATCAGAGAAGTGTTTTCACAGACCTCTGGGAGGACCATAACATGACTAGTTGGTAGCAACTCTTTTAAGTTTTCAATTGTTGTTTGACCTTTTTGCTGTTCATTGAAACTGCAAATCTTCATTCAACAAGTGAATGAGTGATCATGGCATAATAGGAAAACTCAGCGTGAACCTCCTACAGAAATTTTTCTAATCTTGAAAACCACTCCATCTTCTTAATCATTGGAAAAACTGGAAAATTTCACACAGCCTTCACTAACCTCTTCTCCACACTCGCTAATTACATGTTCCAAATACTTCACTTGCTTCAGTGCAAAATGTGCCATTTCTATCCTCAATATGAGGCGTGAGAATGGACCTTTTAAAAACTTCCTTCTATAATTGAACTTTTTGCTTTATATCCTTTGCAAATTCAGTAATGTCGTCGAGATACACTATACACTTCTATTGCCTCAATTTTCTCAAAACTGCACCCAACACTCGTTGAAACGTGACTGATCGTTTTCTGAATCAAATGGCTTTCACCGATACTGGGAATGACCCAAAGACATTATAAATACTTTTTTCTGTTGCCCTACATCTTCTTGATAATGTCCATGGGGAAAAATATTTTCATTGTGTCAAGTACCCAATGTTTTCCATAGTATTTGGTACTGGATATTTGTCTGTAATCGTACATGTATTGAGATACCTGTAATAAAAGGAGAAGTGATAATTCCTTTTCTATCTGAAGACATCTTAGACACTCTTACGAATGGTGTACGCTATGGACTTGTGCTTTCCTCGGTGATTGCTGGTGAACAACCCTAGCATTACTAGCTATAGATGGGGTAACCTGTATGGCTTATGATGCACAGGTGATTGGGTTCAGACAGGACTCCTACGCTTCACCAGAGTTGCTGCTAATGGACCCAAAGGATTAAAAAGCCCCTTGAATTGCACAAATTATTTTTCGATAGGTACTATTTGCAACCATTCAAAATCTACCACTTGTATCCATAATGCATTTATATCAGTGGCTTGCCCATGGATGAAGTTTGAACTTATCCTGTCTAGATCATTCTTGTCTAGAACATCCAAATTGGTAATCAATAATATTTAGAGAGCTTTGAGGCCTCGGCATCAAAATTATCTACGTTGATCAGCATTACTTGTTCACCATTTGTTTCACCTACACACTTCTGCATATGAAGCACTGCTAAGTACCCAGCTCAGTGTTCTTCTACAATGTTTCTATCACACACAATAACTCTGCAAGTAATTCTGTTCCTACATTCACCAGAAGTAGCTTCCTTGTACCTTGTGCTACATTATCACATAAACTGAGTCTTAATAACATTGCAAGTTATTTAATTCGTTTGTCCATCATGACAGATGAGCCTTGCAAAAATACATAATTGAAAACAGTTTCCTCTAGTACGAACAAAGGTCCCAATGTCCGATACGATTTTCAAATGTCAGCGTTAGCATGGTGCTTATAAATGTAAAACAATCCTAGGATTGCACAGTACACTCCACTTGTATGGGGCAATACGTCCTGCTCTCCAATACCCGAATTTTTCTACTACAATATAAGAACTTAACCTTGCTGATCCTTGTGATCGAACGTTATTCCACCCACATCACATAACCCACAGGGTGGAAGGTTTAACAGACATACGGACCTCCTCTCTCCCTTGCCAATCAAGAAACATTTCCTTCTACACAGTTTTCTTGTAGCATCAAATATAACTGGGAACGCCGTTCAGTGGGTTCGAAGTTGCCATTACATTTAACAGTTGATTATTTGCATTTCGTAATCTACCATTATACCCCTTACTCCTGCAGTCCAACTCTTGGTCTTCTACTTTCCCACGTTTCTTGCACTATAGCTGGCTACACTCCGTTCACATTTGACCTAACAGTCTACAGCGATGGAAATTCACAACAGTAGAGGATACACTACTCCTATTGAGGACCTTAACCGCTATACTTGTTTCTTCCAATATACTGAGTTCATGAAGGGAATCAGAAATTCTTTGCTGGCCTTCCATCGCAAATTAGGTGGCAGTCCCCATTAGGGAGCCTCTATTGCACTGTGTTCAGCTTCCTGCAGAATGATTTCATTTGCTCAACATTATCGCTTCGTTTGCTGCAACACACTTTCAGTCTTCATACTACCCATTCTATAGATTATATGGATCGTAAATGCAGACAGGATTGAAATATATGATGCCAAAAATTCAAGCAATATTCTCAATTTACGTTGGGTTGGCTTAGCATAAGTACAGTTTATTGATTACCCTTTGTGTTGAATTAACAAAACAGTGCACCACATTAGCTAGCATGTACTCCCAGTAAATTATCAAAGCTTTCTTTAAGTTCTGCCACTTGTGTTGGATGTTAAAAGCTCTGCAATAGCTAATCTTCATGAAGTTATTTTAAGCTGAGTTTATGCTAAGTCTATCATATGTACCAATATTATTACACGTCCAAATAATCATGTAAGCAGTCAGTTCTAAAAGAAATCAGGGTCTCGGTAGCAGTCAGGGGGAGACCCTACATCACCCCTGGCTTTGGACCTGAATGCACTCCACCTGCAAAAGTCAAGGCTCTCCCTTGCACGGATCCCAAATGGCCGTGTTGCTTGTGGTCGAGAACGAACAGCCGTTCCAGTGGCGACGTTGGAACGGACAGTGCCCTACATGCTTGTCGTACCACGAGAAGGAGACGTCGAATAGACAGCGGAGGCTCTCCAGCCAGGCCAGGGCTCGAGCGACAGGCCTCTGTTGACATCCTAATACCCTCGTGGTGAACTGTGTCCAGCATTTTAAGATATGAAGTCCTCACTAACTCATAAACCTGGCATCCTTATTCAAGCCAGGGTCTCACAAAGGCCTTATAGAGTTGGAGCAGACGCGCTCTGTCGGCTCCCGAAGGCCTATGACTGACAATTTTAAGGATGTTTAAGGCCTTGAGACATCTCAGTTTCAGTTATTGATGGTGTGGCAACCATGTTAACTTCTCATCAAAGGTACGACACAAATCCTTCACCTTTCCCTTAAAAGTGAGAACAGTGTCCCCGAGTTTTAGAAAGGGGGAAATTAAACAGACTGCGGGAACGATTAAAATCAACACAATCTGTTTCCTCTAATGAGAGTTTAAAACTTGTGGTGCAACACCATTCATCCAACCGCCTAATCATCAGTTGCAATTGCCGAGCAGACGTGGTGAGGCTGGTGGATGCACAGAAGATGGAGAAGTCGTCCACAAACAAGGAACATAGTACCGGACGTCACACTGTCGTTGTAATACTATTGATTGTGATGACGAAAGCCGTGACACTTAAAACAGTCCCTTGAGGGGCACCATTCACCTGCCCAAAACGCTCAGACAGGACATTGCCAATCCTGTATATAAAATATCTGTCCGAGAGAAAGGACGGTATGAAGGTAGGTAGACATCCACGGAATCCACACTAATGGAGGTGCGACAAAATATTATGACACCAGGTAGTGTCGCAGGCCTTTTCCAAAACGAAGAAAACAACTATAAGGTGCTGCTTAGGAGGAAAGCTTGTTGAATTGCAGCTTCGAGCAGGGTCAGTTTATCGAGAGTGGAGCGATACCTCCTGAACCCACACTGGGAGCGACTGAGCAGGGACCTGGTTTCCAGAATCCACACTAGACGCCGATTGACCAGACGCTCCAGTGTCTTTCCTACGCAGCTCGTTAGGCTAACACTAAGATAACTACCAGGGTCTGTCCGATCCTTTCCTGGTTTTAAAATTGGGATTAAAGTACAGTCCTTCCAAGAGTTGGGAAAGTCGCCAGTTATCCAAATTTTATTGGAGAGCTGAAGGAGGACTTCCTTCGACTGTCAGTCCAACTGTTGCAACATGCTTTAGGTTATCAGGATACTTCCAGGGTTCGTCTCACAAGCAACTGACAATGCAGAATCCAGCTCCCACAGAGAGATTGACTGGTTGTATTCTTCCATGATGGTAGAACGGAAATCAAGATCGGCCTTCTCCTGTGACTCCCGATATCGACAGAAGTGTAATGCTGGCTGGAATCGTCCGTAATGGATTTATATGATACGGCTATTGTCTGTGCTATATTCCTTGTCGATGTTACAATAGACCCGTGTGTTCGTACAGCTGCTATTGGCAGGCGAGAGTTGTGCCTTGAGATCCTCCTAATGGCTTCCCATACTATACATGTGGGTGTGGACCTATTGATGTAGATCAGGAACTCTTGCCAAGACCTCTGTTTCCTCTCCCGAATTATTCTCCTCGCCTTTGCATGCGCCATTCGAAAGTTTGCAAGATTCTCATCTGTAAGGCATCGACTAAATCTGCACATTTCTGCCCTCCTGATTGGAAAACGGCACTCATCGTTCCACTATGGGACAGGTCACTTCCTAGGCATTTTCGCAGACTTTGGGATGGGTGCATCAATGGCATGGTGAATCACAACCGTAATGCGATCCACCCAGTCATGGATGTCGTCACCTTGCTCCAAAACAGCTAACTACCTGTAAAGCATCCAGTTAGCCTTTCTGAACATCGGTGGCTTTCTTTCAGGATCTTCTCCATCAAGCAGATGGATCCCGATAGCGAAATGGTCACTACCAGGAAGGTCATCGTCCACTGCCCACTGAGCAGTGTCTCCAAGTGCAGGCGAGCAGAAGGAGAGGTCTATGGCCGTAGACGAACCTGTAGTGCTGCTGTAATCTGTAACTTGACCCATATTCAACAGTGTGAGATCTGTTGTGTGCAGTAGATCCTCAAGTGACCGACGCTTTGGGCAAGTGGTGTGAGGACTCCATAGTGCACTGTGTGCATTGAAGTCCCCTAAAAGCGAGGAATGGGTGGGGGAGTTCATCAATAAGATGAGTGAGGACCCCACTGTCAAGAGGCTCATGGGGTGGCAGGTACAAAGAGCACACAGTAAAGTCAGCGTGGGCCACTATCCGAACAGCAATCGCTTGTAGTATTGTTGTTAAGGAAATAGGTGAGGAGTGAAAAGTGTCCTTCACAAACACTGCAAGCCCACCTTTTGTCCTATCGCCAGAAAGGTCTTCTTTTCTGTAAAGGTGATACCCTCCAAGTACAGGTGTGTCAGTCTAGTTAAAATGAGTCTCTTGAAGGCAAAGGCAAAAGTATCTGTCCTGTACAAGGAGTGTCAATTCCTCCAGATGAGTCCTGTTTCCATTGATATAACATTGGAGTATGGGAGCCATTTCATCAATGTGGTCTTGATTTACCCCTGTCTTTTTCGCCGAGGTGGTGAGGCGCTTGTAGAGCGATGCAGGGTGGTGGGGCTGACTTTGTCTGATGATGAGCCATCAAAATCCATGATGTCCTCATCATCAGTCAGACATGCCAGAATGACATCTGATGGCGCCCGGGTCAGCTTTTGACCTGAATGTTCAGTTCCTTTCCCCGCTCCCTTTCCCAGTAAGGATAAGGCGAAAGGGGGGTGGTGAGAGTCACCTTTCTTTGAAGAAAGTTGCCGTTGAGAGGCACTCTGCTTTTGGGGTTCCTTTGGGCTGCGCCCTGCGAAAGCATTGCTGGTTTCTTCCATTGTAGCTGCCTGGATCGCTATGTCTTCACTCGGATTTGGCACATGCAGGTGCAAGTAAAGGCGCTAGTGGTGGATAATGATACACTGGACGTCGTTTGAGTTGAAGCGTCGGCCTTAATGACAAGTTTCTGCTGTATAAGAAGTGGCAAAGACAGGGGGTTTCATTGCCTGATAGTCCTTTTTGGCTTTTGCGTAGGGGATCCGCTTGGTCACTGATTACCTGAGTTTTGCGCTCCTCTGCAAAAATAGGGCAGGCTCGCATCCAGACTGGGTGGCTCCCAGAGCAGTTAATGCAGACCGCTGGAGACGGATGGTCAGTCCGAGCTTCATGGGCTGCCTTTCCACACTTCCCACAAGTCGCTTCACATCTGTAACTTAGCGCTGTATGGCCAAAACACTGGCATTTGACGTCTCACATAGGGTTAGGTACATAGGATCAAACCCTAAGTCGGAGTAAACCTGTCATGATGTGTCCAGGTAGCGTTGGAGAATTGAAGGTCACAATAAAAGTGGCGGTCTCCTCAGTCACTCCATTGTTCCTGCATGTCTTTTGTCCCACATATATGATCCCTTGTGGTGCCCATTCTGGTTTCAGTTCAGCAACGTCTATGTCCGTAATATTACCGTAGGTTACCACACCTTGGCTGGAGTTAAGGGAGTTATGCAGCTCAACAATGATGTCGTACTCGCCCGATTTCTGTGACTTCATAAGAAGATCCACCGGCTTTGCCTGGTTAGTCTCGACAAGCAAGGAACCATTTCGCAACCGTTTAATAGCCAGCCTACCCTTCTAAGCCTTTATGGATATAGGAGGAGGACACTTTTTCAAACGCCCCTTCCTTCCTTTTGATCACTACAAAGACGTTGGGATTCATGACTCCTTGAGCCCCATTACTGATAAAAAGTTGATTATCAGGAGGACAAACCTCCCTCATTCTGCTTGATGAATGGGTGAGAGAACTCCCAGGCGGTAGACCCTACCCGCTGGGAAGAGGAAAAGAAGATTTAGAGGGTTCCATTTCGGTCCCACGAGCAGCTAGGGAAATAAGGGTCCACTCAGACAGAGCCCCGCGTTCCTGAGTAAACCTTATACGACTGAGGTGCAGCGGCTTCCCCAGAGGCTGCCCGCTGACGACTGTTCCACATCAACAGCCATGCATCTCATCAGCGAGCAGCACACCTTCATATTGAGGGGTTGTTTATACAGGTTTATTCCATCCTAACGATCCGGGCAGCGAAGCCAAGATCCCCATTCCCTGAAACACACTACGTTCCACCGCCGCACCACACGGTGGTGGCTGAAGCGTGCCCAGAGTTTGCGGTGGCAGGGGACTGGCGGCGCTTACCAGTCCTTAGCTCAGGAATCGTGGGGTCTAAGCCCGTACTCAACAAACAAATGCTGAGCCCTTGAGATCGTCGACATTCGGCAGGTACTGGTATATCTACTTATTACACGAGGCATATCCTTGTCATCTCAGAAACAAATAACGTGGAAATACTGTCTGTGAATGAGAGACACCATGCTTATCCTTCAGTTGTATTTAATATGCAGGTGGCGTTATTCCTATCCACGTCGTGCTAACGCTGATATTCAAACCATCTGCATGTAAAAGCATATATTGCACTTCCGCTAATTTGCCGTTTATTGCACGTCGCCTTCAAGGTCAAAGTCCTGCAGCTTTAATGACCGTTGGTTTAGATGTGATTCTTCTGTACTAAATTACGAACTACTCGGGTGGCAGTCATTCGTCATTGAATATTACTACTCATGAAAGCACTAACCTGTTTCCCCAGGGCACGGAGTCCACTTGTCTTGGCAGCTACGGCTGAGAGTTCCTACTGCACCTTCGTCGGCATTTGTGGCCGCTGAAATAACATCTGGGAGGTGACAAATTTGTACATTGCGTCTGTGTGAAGCGACGCAGAATGTTTGGGCTGTCTCTCAGCTGTAATGAACGAGAAACACATTGATTAAAACATGAAAAATGAATGGTATGATATTGATGTAGCGTAGTAACGAAGTTATATTTTAAGTAAGTAATATTTTTAAGGTGGCTGTCATTGCAATAGCTACTGCAGGAACGGTCGAATCAATACAGAACACTAATAGCCACATTTATTTCTGCTCCACAATTTGTCTACTACAACATTTCGTATTTTCTCAAGCCCTTTGGTGTCACTGTTATATTTTATCGTGCTTCATACTATCGCAATTAATTACCTAACCATTATGTAGCACCATGTAGGCTCATATTCATCTCAAGAGAGAAACACTGTCGGGCAGGAATCTAAGAAGTAAGAAGTTAGTACTTTGAATGCCTGAAGTCAGAACCTCTTGACTGACGATTGTTACGACAGTTTTTTTGTTATTATTTATTTGTTAACTATATTTAGTGGGTTATTTTAGCTCTAAGATACCACATACATTACATGTGAAAATTCTCACATAACACGTAATAAACACTGAAGCGCCAAAACACTGGCATAGGCATGCGTACTCAAATACAGAGATATGTAAACTGGCAGAATACGGCGCTGCGGTCCGCAATCCCTATATAAGACAACAAGTATTTCGCGCATTTGCTAGATCGGTTACTGCTGCTACAGTGGTAGGTTTATCAAAATTTAAATGAGTTTGTACGTAGTGTTACAGCCGGCGAACTAGCGATGGGACACAGTGTCTCCGAGGGAACGATGAAATGGGGGATCTTCCCGCACGACGAGTTCACGAGTATATCGTGAATATCAAGAATTCTGTAAAGCATCAAATCTCCGACATAGCTGCGACCAGAAAGAGATCCTGCAAGGACGGGACCAACGACGACTGAAGAGAGTGTCCTCCAGAAAACAAATCAGGTAATACCTCAGTCAATTGAGTAATACTGCGTTTTGGGCTGAAGGCAGAAACAGAAAGTACATTGTCGTGAATAGGAAGACCAAACAAATGAAATGAATCAAATCCAAATATATTTTCACAGCGACGTGAACGCAGAATTGTAAATGTCATTGTTTTATTGTGAGACTGGAATGTGGCAGGTAAACAACGTGTACCAAGTAGCGGAAGGCCCTGACCATTATCCTCAGTAAGTCGCGTGCAAGATTTTCTGTACTGTGCCGAGCCCAGCTGTTCATAAGTGGCACGATTAAGCAACGAAACGGATGTGTCAGTGCCTAAATGAACAGCCTCTGACACTCACTAAGGTCACAAACAGTTTATCTCACTGTCATTGCACAACATTTTGGCGGGGTGAAGGCACATCCTGTATTTAATCATCACTAGTACCGGTAGCCGGATAGAAAAAACTTGATTCTCTGAATGTGAAGATGCTTCACACTTATGAGAGCGAAGGTCGGTAGAGTTCTTTTTCTAATGCAAGCATACAGACTGCACATGAGCTGGCATTCCAGAAGCAAAGCAGGTCACGTTCCACGAGGGCAAATTTTGTCTTGACATGATTTCACAGCAGAAACATGCGTTAACGCTTGTTTACTCTATACATGACGCGGTGGCTAGTTTGTGTGTGGTGGTTGGTGGCAAGACAGTATCCATTGGTCACTTTGTGTTACACTGCAAATGGGAGCTACCTCAAAGTTTTCCACGGCAGTATCACATGAGTCCTGATGTTCAATAACTTCTAACACTTGTTTCAAAGTAGGATCTGGCACATTGTACATAGTTGCATCACGATCCATTGTTTCACTACATTTGCCGTCCACACCTACATTGCAAGCTACACTGCCGTGTCAAAGACTGAAGTTCATTGACCTATTGATGGTATGTCTGTTCTGACCTTCCCCACAATCGAAATAACTTGTAACGTGCTGCAGCAACCTGCACCTGATCCTCGTATTACTTAGTGGGGGCAGAAACTGATTCTTCAAAAACCAGCAACTCTAGCCTACTAGTCGAGAATAACTTCTGAGGGAGTTGGTAAACACCTATACCACCCTTTGACATGAAATGAGAAAGTTTCCCAGTACACTTCACTTGATGTGTAGCACACTGGGCGTCGAAATGAACGTAGCGCTCGTTCAGTTCCTCTTGTTGTTCACTGAAAGTTCGGGACGGTGAAATAGCACGGAGGCTGGGTCGCGGATGTGGCTGGCTGTTGTGGCGAAGTTGATACAGCACCTGCTTGTGTATTAAGCTATAAAAGATACTTATTTACCTCGTAAATTTTGATTCGCTAACACAAAAACCCTCCGTCTCCTCACATAGGAAGGGGTTTGAGAGAGAGCAATTTGTTATTTATCCGTAACCATTTTCCACACAAAAATTAGAACATCAATGTTCTTGAATTAGAGCGCCAACTACCAAGAATCAAAACAATTAATTAAGACAAAATTTACGTAGTTTTTTATGTAGAATCTGATTCTGCAATAAAAAGGGGGTTTCCATTTCAAATTTTGAAGTTGCCTCCCGTCCCAACCCCAGGGGGCTGGGGTGGCGGGCTAATTTTAGCACCAACAGATGTCCCCCTCGAAAATAATCATCTTTGGATTCTACACATTATTTCGTGTGAAGCGCATTTTTCGAGTTATTCTGGTTTGCCAACTTAAAATTTACACCCTGTATATACAAGTAACTGATCTTCTTGAAATTTTTATTTGAATCTTTGCATGGATTGGAAAGTTGAGCGCTGCCAAGCCACCGTTGTTCTTGAAGACAGCTGGACCTATGATCTGGAGTGCGATTTCAGATGACAGCAGGACCACTGTCCAGGTTACGTCCGCAGCTCGTGGTCGTGCGGTAGCGTTCTCGCTTCCCGCGCCCGGGTTCCCGGGTACGATTCCCAGCGGGGTCAGGGATTTTCTCTGCCTCGTGATGACTGGGTGTTGTGTGATGTCCTTAGGTTAGTTAGGTTTAAGTAGTTCTAAGTTCTAGGGGACTGATGACCATAGATGTTAAGTGCCATAGTCCTCAGAGCCTTTTTTTTTTTTTTTTTTTTGTCCTGCTTATCCCACGCACACTGACCGAAATTCTACGTCAGTCTGGTGATTCGACCTGTTGTGCTGTCATTCGTTAATGGCATTCCAGGGGGTGTCTTTCAACAAGATAACGCTCGCCTGCATACCGCTGTTGAAACCAAACATGCTGTACAGAGTGCCGACATGTTGCTTGGCCTGCTTGACTACCAGATTTGTCTCCACTTGAGCTGATATCGAACATCATCAGGCGTGATATATTCCCGAAATTTCATTACTCTACGTAAATTATTTTTTGGTGTTTGGTTTTTTCCGTCAGTGTATTTTAAAATTTTGAAATAAATATTTGTGTTTTTAATGAAATATTCTACGAGATTCCGTAGCTTCTAGTATAGGGGCCATTGTTAGACATAACGATCTCTCTAAAAAGTATGCTGTGAGAAATTAACGAAATTTGTATTTACTTTTGTGTGTGTGTGTGTGTATTAAAAGATTGTTAGAAGTTCTTGACCTTACTTAAACATTAGTACCTCTTTAAAAAGTATGATGTTCATATATGTCAACAACAAAGAAAATGTTTTGTTTTTTCTTGGTTTTTACGGTGCGCATAAAGTCCCCCCGCCTCCCTGAGAAACGTTGGTAATGCGAGGATTAATATTATAGGTGTTTGAAAATTATGTCTTTGTTATCAATACACTGAGTTATTTGAATTTTGATTTTACGTTTGAATCTGGCTGGCGTAGAGATGGATGTGCGGGCTACTGCTGAGAGTATATTGTCCTTCCAGTGTGCAAGAGTCCTTGGACGATCGCTGTACGGAGTGGATTCTGGAAATCCCCTAAGAAACGTCACAAGTGTATAATTCGATGAGGCGATTGTCACGGAAGATGAGGCATCCGGAGGACTTCCCTGCAAAACACGCAAATCAGTTCACACTGTATGCGCTGTCGTCCAAGCTACATGCAACTATGCAACCACAATATTAATTCGTCCAAGAAGAGGCGAGAAACAGTCCTCAGTCATGCTGAATACTCTCCGAGAATTCACATTTAGTGTATTCTCAACACTGCACACCAAAGTGCTACACGTAATGGATGCGTAAGAGCTGTCTGGTCCTCTCGTGTAGTTGTCCAGGTTTGTCAGCCCATTAGCACAGCGTATCTTGCTTATTAGCGCACTCAGATAGATGAACGTGTGCCTCGTCACTAAAGAACAGCAACTCTCCACATGCACTTTTTCGCAGCAATAAAATCGCATTTTGCATCACACCCAGCAAATATGGGTTAAAATTGAAGGCGTGGTGAAGAAATCGTCTCACAGAACGATCAAAAAGTGTAAGGACAGTGGTGTACGTACCTGCCAAGCGACGACGACATAATTTGCTTCTACGTTTTGCAGCAATCAGAACGTAAAATAGATATGTTCAAAAGCAGAATAGTAATTAAGCTTACAATAACATGTATTATTTTTGAAAATCAGCGTAATAATGAAGTTAATGACCCGCATTGAGCGTAATTACCAAGGCATGTACAGTGCTGGGGTTGGGTAACACCTGGTCCTACACTGGTTCAAAATAAAATATAATCAGTTTGATCATAAACATCAATATTCAGCAGCTCCATCGTAATCGAATATCCAGCATTCACATCTATGATGCACTACTCACTTCAGATCAGAAGGCTGTAACGTTAAACACCGCAGTATCAGGTTCATTGTATTTATATGAAGGCTGCACACTGCCCGTTTACGCTGGGCACGTTGCTCGCTCTCTCTTTCTTGTCTTCGTTATTCCCCACACTTTCTGATGGAATAATTAACGTACTTTGATGCCATTCCGTAAGATGTTATACATTTCAGTTGTCCGGAAAGATGGACACAGCCCAAATTAATATATGGCAATAAAAGAATATGAAGTTTGAATTAATAGACAATTAGTTACTTTTATTTAACTTCCTGGCTTGGTTTTAAGGAGATATCACAGTGGATAAAGAAACATACAAGAATACTGAGGCCTTTTAATAAGTCACCACGCGAGTGATGGGGTATTAACTGCACCACGCATTTCGTTAGCGCCGTCGTGTTGTAGGCGAACCATTTCTTCTGTGGTTCATTTGCTTGGAACTGTCCTGATCACCTTTCTTTGGCAGGATTATTCTTCTCTAAAGTCAGTTCATTAAGTCAGGACCACTAAGTTAACTTCAGGTCTATCTTTTCATTCACCAACCAAACCACTGAGCAGGTAAAACGAACGTTCTGCACATCACGTTTCCACACACCCATGTCTCCAGTACGCTCCAAAACTACGCAAGTATCTTTCTTGATATATGTGGTACCATTACTCACAACCGAAACTGTGTTGCGTGAGATTCTGTTTCAGCACCTTATATAAATTCAAACATATTTCAAATGATCCCCTCTTTTTTTTTTTTTTTTTACGAAGAACGGTTTACGGTGCAAAATCACATATTTACATAGGCTCAGTGACGATTACAATGCATTCCAACGAAATAATATAAAAGAAATTCTTCTATATAAATGTCTTTGGGTCCTATATTAGAGTTACGATATAAAATACCAGTAGTTACATCTAGTAGATTTAGGCGATAGCTACAGTGTTACACAAAACTCTCGTAGCCACATAAATTACAGGTAGTGGCAGAAAACGGGCAGTTTTAATTAATCTCTAAAAGCCGAACGGTATTATTGGTCACACTGAATGTCTGTCATGTGTTTCGGATAGGTCCGCTATTTGCCGAGATGGAGTGCTGGAGTGGGCCTGAAGTTGCTGTGGCTGTGGAGGCCTTTCACAGGAACGTTGAGCGCCTTGCTGCTGCTACACAGAAATACCGTCGTCAGTTCGACCTTAGACGGAATGATAGTGTACCACGTTATAGGTGAAAAATTATGAAGCAACGGGAAGTGCCCTTAAGCTGAAATCGCCTGGAAGAACTGGAAGTTGTCAGTCACAGGAACGGATAGAGGAAGTGCAAAATGTTGTCACCGAGCGAGGTGGCGCAGTGGTTAGCACACTGGACTAGCATTCGGCCATCCTGATTTAGATTTTCTGTGACTTCCCTAAATCGCTTCAGACAAATGCCGGGATGGTTCCTTTGAACGGACACGGCTCAATTCCTTCCCCATCCTTCCCTAATCCGATGGGACCGATGACCTTGCTGTTTGGTCCACTCCCCAACCAACCAAGTAACAGTCCAGTGCGTTCTGTGAGACAGATTGTGGTTCTAGTGGGATTGTTCAACCGTAGTGTGCACAGAATTTTACGGAACAATTTGACGTTACAAATATACAAGACACAAGTTGTGCATCAGTTAAATGAAAATGGTTACGAAAAGCCAATACATATGTCTGTTGAACTGTTTACTAAAAGTAGGGACAACGAAGTTCTTAAATTTGCTATGGCTGAATGACAACGCACATTCTTATCGCAGTGGTTGTGTCACCAAACAAAACTGCCGTTTACTGGTGCGATGATAGTCCTCAGTAACTTCATCAACGCCCCTCACACAGCCAGAAAGTAACAGCAAGGGGCGCCGCCTCCTCAGTAGACATAATCGACGCTTTCTTTTTTGAGGATGAACATTTACGTGCAATGGCCAGAGGGTTTGTTAACCACATCGTTTCAAGGAATGGGGATATTTCGTTGCCTTAAAGCTCTCCACACTTATTGATCTGTAACTATTTATTTTGTGGGTCCCTTAAACAAAGGGTGCGTGCTAGAAGCCTACACACAATTACGGTACTGGAAGACACCATTCAGGCGGAAATGAGAAACATTCCTATAAATATGCTTGTACGTGCCCTAAACGATTTACATCACACATTGTCCGTCAATGTAACGATGATGGCCATCTACGAGATATCATTTCCAAAACATGAAAAATGCGTGAAATGGCAATACTCAAGGGTTTCGTTGTTGTGATTGAAAATGTTTTACAATATATTTCTCGGCCTGTTTCGGCACATCGAAATCGGTCCGTACTTCTGCTACAGTTTTCTCCCGAGTAGGCTCACAACCATTACAACGCGTATTTAGGTGTGTAGTACCCCGTTACTCCCACTCCTCTTCTTTGGACATTTCCAGTTTCTCTACGACTTTTGATCCAGGATACAACTGATTGCCGCCCAGGAACAGGACGTGGGTTCCCACTATAACTTTCTTTCTATGTCAGGGCTGACCCCTCCCTCCTGCTTCTCCATTTCTCCCCACCACTTCAACTCCTGATGTCAGGGCTCTACCCACGCACAAAATCTATCCTTCATTTCCGTGTTCCCACTATCCACCCTACCACCTTCATTTTCAGTATCATCCAACGGCTTATATACTAACTTGCGCACTCTAACCCACTACAGAACAACCAAAGTTTAATCTTCCCACAACTTTTTTAACCAGCGCCGGTCCCTCATCTTTTTAAACGATAGTACGTTGCTCCTTTTTAATCAACATCACCATTTTTTCAACTTATTTCAAATATCTATTTTGTCTTTTTATTCTTGTCTGTTGAACTGTTTATTTCTGTTTTTATTTGAAAGGAAGAAAACAACATTGTATTTTGTATCATCGAATAATCAGCATTATGTAATCTTTAAAAGCATTTTTAAATTCTCCACCCATAAACCTTGCTGTAATGTCCGTACTTACATTTTGTAAAGGAATTTGGCTCAAGAGCGATATATTGTAGCGCAGGAAGACAACCTGCAGCACATATGGGGCGGGAACGACGAAATAACGATAAACAAAAAATCAAAAGTTGGGTCGAAAATTCTGTAGTGCATACGCGATGTACGCTGCTCTGCCATGATCCGTCAGCCGTTAGAGAAGCGAGCCTCTACGACAACGGCACGTTGCTCCTTCGACGGATGCATTGTTCCTACTGGTAAACAAACTTTCCGAACAACTGCTTCGAATGAGACCATTCCCATCCTCTGCCTACCATGGCTCGCTTCACCCCAGCTCACCCCACACCGAATAAAAGCAGTAACCTTCGTTGCCACATCCTTTGCGGAAGAAGAGGCAGGATTGGAAAAAATCTACCTCCATCACGATAGCGCACCTGGACAAAGACGTGCTTTGGCAGTGGCAAAACAGACATTTGAAATATGAATAGTTGCAACTTCCATCCTGCCGTTTTGACGCCTTGAATTTTACCCGTTCCTACGTGTAAAAAAATCTGTGAATGAATTTTTTTAGAATTAAATGGGATATTGTGTCACACGCAATCAGACTTCGAAGATCAAAGCTACCAACTGTAAGGTATTGGACAATGTAAAATGTCTTCAAAAGAGCATTTACTAACAAGTTTCTTGCTTTAATTATACACTCTAATACAAAAAAAGACGACTGTGAAGGAATTATCTAAATGGAACGTAAATACAGTAGTAGACGTGAAACGTACCCTTTGAACAATTTATACAGGACTGTGCTTAAACTGACACACAATATTTTTAGCGCAACGCAATCTGACTTTCAAAATTCCCTACTAAAGAATGGCCCTGACAAACATTAAACTATACCTTTCACAAATCACTTACCTCACAAAAATCTTCGCTGCTCAAGCTACTGCAATACAGCGAGCGCCACTACTGCCAGCTAAATAAAAGATTCAAACTATGGAAGGCACTAACTACTGATAGGGATAGTTAGCAAATGAAAGATATTAATAGAAAACAAACAATGTATTTACCTTGATATCATCACAAGTCATAATATATATATCAGTTCATGACAAATTAGAAACCTCCGCCATCTCTCTCCCCACATCCACCACTGCTGGCGGCTCACCTCCAACTGCGCAACGCTACGCGCTGTTCACATCCAGCTGCCGCTGCCCAACACTACAATGGCAGACAACAATGCAAACTAGCGACAGACTGCACACAGCGCTCAACGCTACGCGCTGTTCACATCCAGCTGCCGCTGCCCAACACTACAATGGCAGACAACAATGCAAACTAGCGACAGACTGCACACAGCACAGCCAGTGATTTTCATATTGAGCACTACGTAACGTTGCCAATAAGAAAACATAAACAGCCTACTTACATAGAGAAAACATAAACAGCCTACTTACATAGAGAAAACATAAACAGCCTACTTACATAGAGAAAACATAAACAGCCTACTTACATAGCCCCCATGCTCCCCACAAAAAAATTTTTACAAATGGTGTTGGGCGCTGGCCAATACAGATTTGACAAAAATTTTTCACAATTACAGTAACAAAGATATAAAATGCACACACTTATTGATACAACGTTGGTCAAAAGCTCAAATTTTCTCACAGTCCCTAAAGACAGTCCTAATCATACATAACAGGAGAATAGCAGTGTTTGTCTCAAAGTCTGAGCAGTAAAAGAAAATGCACACGGAAGTAGTGGATTTCCATGCAGTCTTGAAGAAGTAGTGTTGTCCTTCCAACGGAAAGACAGTGCTGACTCTCGACATGCAGACAAGTATTGGTCCACAACAGAGCAAACCCACAGCAGAGTCAGTCGAAGTTTTGATGAATATTGGTAGGTAGGTCATCACAGAGCAGACCCACTGTAGTCCTGGTAGAGATTACGGTATTGGTGGGCCACCAGAGGTGTAGACCCACTGCAGTCCTTGTAGAAATAATGGCGTTGGTGGGTCATCATAGATGCAGACCCACTGTAGTTGTTGCAGAGATAATGGTATTGGTGGGTCATCAAAGATGCAGACCCACTGTAGTCCTTGTAGAGATGGCCAGCAGCCATCTGTTGTGACTGTGCAGGTGCACAATCACCATTGAAGAGTCTTGCGGATAATATAGCAAGTCCATAAACCACCACTTGTGCACTCACAAAGTTTTTGGAATTGTCCTTAGAACCAGCAATGCTGTTATCCAGTCCCTTGCAGAATTATTAACACACGTGCAAACACTAACAGTCCCTACTTCTCACATATTGTCCACATACTATGACCAACAGAAACGTGTGCAGTGAAAGGAATGCTTACAAGTTACTTAATTTGATGAACTGGTGTCAATTACAATATTATAACATGAGAATACCATTACAAAGGTACAAAATACACCATTAAAGAACATAACAATACAGATAACATTTGTAGTAAAACAGGCGTTACAAATGAATAGAAATAAACATATACATCAGTGTTACAAAAATAGTGGCATAAGTACATACATAAAATAATGAGAATAGTTTTCGAAACATTAATTTCACACATGAACATTGAAACAGAACAGAATTGTAAACAACTTTACAAAGAAAATAACATATTATTAATGCAACTTATATTTGAGGATAACAGTATTCCTCCTCATAGTGAATATAGCTTAGTATTAGAAGAGAAAAAAATTCTATGAAACAGTACACAGAGACAGGAAGAAAACAAATACTCAAGGGTACACAAACACATAGTGGGATAACACCAATAGGAAAGGACAGGGTTCGTTTTCAGTGTAACATGTGGTACCGCAGTCCAACCCAAAACTTCATATATCTTTCCTCTTATTTCATCCTTTGTTTCCACCAAAAAAATTCTATCTAAGCATGCTTTCTGTATTTATATGTTCACACATTTCTTACCTCAACATTTATTTCCAAGAAAATCCTACCTAAACCTGTTTTCTCAATGCATTTCTTCCAATTCATCGCAACTCATTCTCTTAGAGGCTACCCCCTCTTAAGCTAACTTAAATCTACTGAGCTCAGATGCTAAACTAAGGGACGAGGCAATGCAGCATCACATAACAAATCAACACAAACAGCAATGCAAAAAAATGCCAATTGGCAAAGCTAGCAGCATAAATGAGCAAAAGTCAAATTCAATAACACTATGCCTGGCAAACAGCAGCAACTTATACCTAAACATGACATAGCGCAAGCAGAAAAAATATTACACTAAAATGGCCATGTCTAATACCTATGTCACATCTTAACATTAGAGTGATGCATCACAAAAACTTACGCTAGTAGATAAGTTACCAAATCGTAAAAAAATTATTTATGCAATTCCTGTGAAGGGAATTTTTTTTTTTTTTTGTGCTCCCTCATTTGTTTTGGATAGATCATAAAATTATTTACTGGATCTGTAGGCATAAAATATTTATATTAGTACATATATTAAATTTTATTTTAACCAATGCTGCAGTGCAGCTAGAAACTTGATATTAAACAAAATGTGTAAATAAATACATTAAGCAAGCCATATGGCATTTTTCTTAACTAGCAAGGCAATAGCTGTGAAATGTTTCTCATCGTTTCATTAGGCATTTCAGTAAATATCATAAATTACGAGCTCCACAGTATGCTTTCAACAAGGAGATGTCAGTAGCGCGGACAATGGCCTTCCCTTTCTTTTTTTTTCTACCTGTGCCGCTGAAAAGGGCTCGCAATAATGGCTTTTTCTCCAGGCGTCTGACACAGCTGGGTGCCCGCGACGCATTACGTGCAGGTGGTCACTTAACTTTCGTACGGAAATATTTACGACAGCAGTTTCTGCTACCGTTGCAGTCACATTTAAAAATATTTCACAGGTCAAGAATTAGCGTTGCAAATCTGTAGAAACAAAATCCTATAAATATAAGTGTCCAAAAAAAATATTCGTCAGCATTGTGATACAGTCACACATTTCATAACTCTTAAAGTACGTTTCTTGGTTTCCAACATCCTTTTCATAAATCAGAGTCCCTAAACACTACTCATTATTCCTTACCTCATTATACATATACATATTCGTCGACACTTCTTCAATATTTCATCGTGAGAAATACGTAGCATAATAAACATTCCTCAACAACATAATACACATCGTCGTCGTAATAATAACATCATAACACTTCAGTCAAATCTCAAAATCGTCGTAACTTCCTCCAATAATTTCTAAGCCTAAAATAATTCTCTGCTAATGTCAAAAGTGTCAGCTGCCTCAAACGTACTTTAAAAATCATGATCTCATACCAAATACATCATTCAAAGCTCTCATAGTATCACAATGGTTCCAAAAAAATATGAACAGTTTCACAAAGTACAGACAAAATACAGTTTCATAAGTGTGAAGTTATCCAGCTGTGTAATTACGTAAACATCTGTCACTGATATAGTAAAAACGTTTGTCTGTCTCAGTTAAATGATCAGATAGCTGTGTAATTATGTGTTGGAGAAATATGGTACCGATGTGTAAAGTTGTATAAGCAAATACCATATTAGCTAGGGTTCCTTGTGGTTGCCACACACATGGTACACAAAGTAAGCGTGTACCCCCCTGAGGATAAATGTAATTATGCCCTCAGGTGTTACAAATTACAGCAATGGAATGAAATGTATCACGGAAAACTTTCTTTGTAATTAAAAATCTTTAAAAATAAATGTTTCAAGTACAAAATTAATCACTCAAATACGTGTACTGTAGCGCTAAATGTGCGTCTTGTTGCAACATAATCTGTGTGGAAGTGTCGTAGTTATCGTCCTCCGAAAGCTAAGTTCTGCAGAAGCCAATGTACTTACCTCATGATAAACAAAAGTGAAATGCTTTGCGTAGAGATATCTTAGTTATTACGCTTATTGTTGTGATGATGAAAGTACTGTGCTGTAACGTATTGTTGTGCTATGGAAAAGGCTGTCTCCTTGTAGCTATACCACAAAAGTTACTAATAAAACATGTTTTGATTTCCAGAAGAATTCAGAAAACTGTGCAGATATAAAACAGATACACCGCAAAAGCAACATTGTAAATTGTCACTCATTAGTAGCGTCATGATAAAAATCGTGTAGCTGTCACATAAACTAACCTCTGTGTCATCTGGTATCTCTCAGAAAGCACTTTAAATTCAGAATGTATTTTCAAATAAACCAAAATGTTGCATTAAAATCTCATTAGCAGTACTGGTAAATGTTCTAAGTATGTGAGCCTTATAGTCGTTACGTAATCGTGCAACAAACAAGCAAGAATGTACACACACAATAACACTGTGACGTCTGTTTACTATAACAATGCATTCGTCATTTCTGTTTAAATAAGTTCTCTTGGTTCTTGATTGGATATTTAACTTCAAACATTGTTGCATGGTAACAGTTTCTAAAGCATACTAGTAACGTGAAGTGAAACGTTTTATGGCAAAGACAAAGTTAAAAGGCAGATTATCTGTCAATAAATGGTTTTACATGAGAAATGTGGTGTAAACCTTTACTCTTCCTAGTACGCAGAGTTTCAACTTCAACGCAATTATCATGTGGTATACGTCGGATTCTGTAAGGTCCATTGTAAACTAGAAAGAATTTGTGACTCAAGTGTTTCTTCTTATGTGACAATGAATGAGCTTTAATGAGAACTTTCTGACCAATATACAACTTCTTTGCATTTGCTTTACCGTGTAGTTTTCTCCTTTTGTCTGCTGCAGATTTTATATTTTTAAGAGCCAAATCAATTATGTCTCTGTGTCGAAGTTTACGTGTATTCGGGAAAGGTACAAGCTCTCTGATTCTGTTCGATGGTTCTTCATTCTTCAGTACAAGGGTAGGTGGTAAAGCAGTGGAGTCGTGAGGCATTTCATTCAGCACGTTTTGAAATAAGTGTAAATATCTGTCCCAATGCTGATGCTTTCTGTGACAATAAAGTCTGCAAAGCTTATTGATTTCTTTCATAATCCGTTCAGACGGGTTGCAATGTGGTGAGTACAATGAAATAAAAACAGGTTTGATTTTATGGTTGCGAAGCATGCGTGACCAAACAGCAGATCTGAATTGCGGTCCGTTATCTGAAATGACTTTACTAACGTGTCCAACTTCACGTAAGAAATTTTTAACAAAGGCGTTGGATACAGACCGTCCAGTGGCTTTACGTAACGGTGTGAAAGAAACAAATTTTGAAGTAAGTTCAACAGCGACTAGAACGTACGAAAATCCATTAGATGTTCTGACAAGCGGTCCCAAGAGATCAACGGCAGCAAATTCTTTTAATTTAGAAGGAATGATAGGAAACAACGGAGCACGATGTGAGACAGTGGATGGTTTCGCCTTTTGACAAAGTTTACAAATAGACAAGACTCTTCGAATTCGCTTTTCCATATTGTTAAAATAACAAGTCGTTCGAAGAATATGATAACATTTTCGTGGGCCAAAATGTGCGTAGCTGAAATGAATGTACCAAATGAGCTTATTAACAAAATCGTCAGGAATGCAAAGTACCCATAGCTTGTCATCAACAGTGCAGCGTTTGAACAGTATGTTGTTTCTAACCAGATAATAATGCCGAATCTGTGTGTGTGTCTTTACATGCCATTTGCTCTTGATGTCTTTCCAAATCGGATCTTTATCTTGTTCATGAGCAATGTCCTTTAAAGATGTGGTGATGAAGTTTTCAAAGGCGACTTTCTGAATGTAAAGAATACTGAAATTTTTCTCGAGGTTGCCTTCTGTGGTACTTTTCGCAAGCCCAGCCGGTGCGCGTGACAGTGCGTCCGCAACAATGTTCTCCTTGCCGGGAATGTAGACTATTGTGAAGCGGAATTCTTGCAGAAACAATGCCCAACGTTTTAACCTGTCATGATTTAATTTTGAAGACATAAGAAATTGTAATGCACGATGATCACTGTATACTTTTACGTGCTTACCAGAAAGAAAGAAACGGAATTTGTTAAATGCCCAAACGATAGCTAAAGCTTCTAATTCAGTAACGGAATAATTTTTTTCAGATTTTGTTAGCACTCGGCTAGCAAAAGCAATGGTTTTCTGAACGGTAGTGTCATTTTCTATGGCTTCTTGAAATAAATGGGCACCAAGACCGACTTTAGAAGAATCCGTACTAAGGCAGAAATCTTGTGACAGATCAGGATGAGCTAGTATTGGCGCGTGAAGTAACGCTTCTTTCAAAGAATTGAATTCCAACTGTGCTTGTTCGTCCCAGTTCCAAATAGTATTTTTTCCAGTGAGAGAACAAAGTTTTGGTGTAACTAGAATTTGCATATTCAGAAAACGACGGTAAAAATTTACGAGGCCTAGAAAACTGCGGACTTGTCTTTTTGTGGATGGAACTGGAATGGCTCTGATTGCTTCTAACTTTTCAGGATCCGGCTGAATGCCTTCAGAAGAAATAATATGTCCCAAAAACCTCACCTTTGACCTACCGAATTCAGACTTTTCCAAGTTAACTGTAATTCCAGATTCTGCAAAAATACGTAACAGACTGTTGAGGATGCGATTATGTTGTTCCCATGAAGCTTCCGCTATTAGAATATCGTCCACATATAAGGTGATGTGACGTTTTAAGAACTCAGGTAATATGGAATTTAGCCCGCGAATAAATGCTGCTGAAGAAATGTTCAAACCAAAGGGAAGTTTCCGAAACTGATAACAAACGCCGAAACAAAGGAAAGCTGTGTATTTTCTGCATTCTGGATGAAGTTCGATCTGATAAAAGCTGGATCTGAGATCAATGGAAGACAACACTTTTACACCATTAAAATTTTGAAGAAGTTCTTCCATCGTCTGTGGCCTGTCTGTTTCAGGAATAATGATAGTATTGATTTGTCTCGAATCTAAGACAAGTCTGATCGATCCATTTTTCTTTTCAACAACATGTAATGGATTGTTGTATGAGCTTACTGCAGGCTCAATAATGCCCTCGTCAAGCATAGATTGTATTTCTGTTCTAACACGGTCCCTATAATGTGCTGGAATTACATATGGTCTAACACAAAATTTAGTATGCTCACGAACACGAAATTGGTATTGAAATCCCTTGATTGTTCCTGTTTTATGAGTAAAAACTGTGGAATGTGCTTGTAAAATCTCAAAAAGGTCCTGCCTATCAGTGTCATTACAATTCTCAATTGTTTGAATTTTATTCTGAATTAACTTATTAATGTCAAGTGCGCCGTCGATATCATCCCTGTCAGTACTTGCAGAGTGATTATTAGTGTCTAGTTCCGTAGAAAAGTCCGAACTGTTGTCTAACAGAAGGTAAAGCCGATTAATTTCCTCGTCATGGTTTGAGAGCCAGTCTTCAAATTTCAAAGCTATTGACTTACCTTCTTTCTCTAAACTTATTTCAGCATCGTGAAAGCTTAAGATTGCTTTGTATTCATTCAAAAAGTCTACTCCCAATATAATTTCCGTCGACAATAATGGAACAATAAGAAAATTTATAGAGAAGCTGTGGCTTTGACAAAAGAATTCTAAATTGGTTTGCTGGCGTACATCTACACTTTTTCCAAAGATTGCACCTTGTAATTTAATCTTACGTAACGGAAGTGTAGGGCAATCGTTCGATTTGTTACATTTGCTAAAGGCTGTTTCACTAATTACTGAGATGGGACTGCCAGAGTCAAGTACTGCCGTAAATTTTACGTCATTTACTGTAATGTGAATCACAGGATATGCAATATTGTTATGTTTTATGTCGTGTTCCTGGAGTAAGATGTCCCTAATGTCTTCCATTTTTACGTAATTACTAGCTACGGCAGCTGCGTCGTTAGTGTCATAAGAACGTTTTGTGGCTGCCATCGGTGTGAGTCATTGCCTATTGTCTCTTTGTTGGCGCGCGTCGTTATTGGGATTTGGAGACCTAACTTCTACAAATTCACCGTGACGAGAGGGCCCTGCTCTGTTTGAATCCCGCCAGTTCTGATGCAGTTCTTGTCTATCGTTACGATCATATCGTCTGTCGTCATGTCGGTAGATGCCATAGTTTCTTTCTTGTCGGTCACGTGGTGGAGAATTTCTCCCTGAATCGAAACTGCGCGCTGGACCGTTGCGTCTAAAGTTATTCTGTCTCCCCTGATAATATTTATTTTGGTTCCCATATTGTCTGTTTCTCTGATTGTCTCTGTGATAGTCATTACCACGGAGAGGTGATCTTTCCCTGTAGTTATTACTACTCTGCCAACGGTTGTCATACGGGTGTTGTCTACTTTGGTCACGATTTGTGTTGTGAGAATAGCCTTGTCGTGTCCAGTTATTACTTCTTTCATCGCGGATTTGCGACGGATGTGACCTGTAATTGTTGTGTTCCTGGTTTCGCGTTCCGCAATTGTCAGTGTCAATTTCTAATTCTTGTAACAGTCCCTGAAAAGCTTCAATGTCGTCTTTGCAACGTCCTGCTAAAATAATATGTCGTAAATGTTCAGGCAGTTTGATTAAGCAAATGCGGATGAGTTCTGAGGGGCTGTATGGGTTTGACAGGTATTGATTCTTGTGCAACATGTCTTCAAAATATTTCACAAGACTGGAAAATTCAGATTGTTCGAAGTGTTTCATCATTATGATGTTATGTTTTACACGGTCTTGTGTAGCTTGAGACCAATATGCTGAGAGGAAGGCATGGTAAAACTCTCCTTCACTGTGGCAATCGTGA